>NC_137657.1:26497122-26749622 GCF_963422515.1 Blennius ocellaris | reverse complement strand
GTTTATAGTGGGGGACAGTAGTTTATAGTGGGGGATAGTAGTTTATAGTGGGGGACAGTAGTTTATAGTGATGGGACAGTAGTTTATAGTGGGGGATAGTAGTTTATAGTGGGGGACAGTAGTTTATAGTGATGGGACAGTAGTTTATAGTGGGGGGCAGTAGTTTATAGTGGGGGATAGTAGTTTATAGTGGGGGACAGTAGTTTATAGTGATGGGACAGTAGTTTATAGTGGGGGATAGTAGTTTATAGTGGGGGACAGTAGTTTATAGTGATGGGACAGTAGTTTATAGTGGGGGATAGTAGTTTATAGTGGGGGACAGTAGTTTATAGTGATGGGACAGTAGTTTATAGTGGGGGATAGTAGTTTATAGTGATGGGGGCAGTAGTTTATAGTGGGGGACTGTAGTTTATAGTGGGGGGAAGTAGTTTATAGTGGGGGGCAGTAGTTTATAGTGGGGGATAGTAGTTTATAGTGGGGGACAGTAGTTTATAGTGATGGGACAGTAGTTTATAGTGGGGGGCAGTAGTTTATAGTGGTGGGGGCAGTAGTTTATAGTGGGGGCAGTAGTTTATAGTGGTGGGACAGTAGTTTTGACTGGCGGAGCAGTAGTTTATAGTGGTTGGGCAGTAGTTTATATTGGCAGGGCAGTAGTTTATAGTGGTGGGGCAGTAGATTTGATTGGCGGGGTAGTAGTTTATAGTGGTTGGGTAGTAGTTTTGACTGGCGGAGCAGTAGTTTATAGTGGTTGGGCAGTAGTTTATATTGGCAGGGCAGTAGTTTATAGTGGTGGGGTAGTAGTTTTGACTGGCGGAGCAGTAGTTTATAGTGGCGGGGCAGTAGATTTGACTGGCGGGGCAGTAGTTTATAGTGGTTGGGTAGTAGTTTTGAGTAATGTGGCAGTAGAGTTGTGTGCGTTGGCAATAGTTTATAGTGGAGGAGTCGTAGAGTGATGGGGCAGTGGAGTTGCATGGGGGGAGAGTGGTTTATAGTGGGGGGGGGGCAGTAGTTTATAGTGGGGGGGCAGTAGTTTCAGCCCTAGAATGTGATGTCATGGCCACCAGTGAGGTGGCAGGAAGGATTCGACCACCTGACTCACCTCCACCTCAGATATTTGAACTTCCTCACTGCTTCTTCTCCTCCACTTGCCACCATCTCTACCTTCTGCTCAAACCGAGATTTTTTTTCAGGGGCAATTGAATTTTCCCCGCCGGTGAAACGACTCCAATCACCAGAGCCACGTCTGACTGCAGCAGTCTGGAGCTTGAGGGAGATAAAGTGACGACAGAGATTAAATCAACGCTCAGATATTTTCTCCAGGGGAATAATTCATCCTAACGGCGTCGCTGCTGATAAACGGACGTCGACTCAAAAGGCAACAATAAATAAAAGCGGCGGTTTTCCGAGCCCCGGTTGGCTCCGGTACGTTCCATGGTGTAATGACTGCTTGGAATGCCAGCGAGCTCACATCACCAAACCAGAGGAGGAGGAGGAGGAGGAGGAGGAGGAGGAGGAGGAGGAAGAGGAGGAGGAGGAGGAGCGCTGAGTGAGGAACAAAAGCAACCGAGATGGGGAAGGTGGAACATCATCCAGGTATGGGGACCAATATGACTGTTAGAAAGGGAATTTTCCATAATTTGGCCCCTTTAATGATTAAAGCTGTGAAATCCTTCCAATACAGTATTTTGTCAAATGTCGTTTTTGTGTTTTTAACACTCAGTCTGGTTCATTTGACCATCAACATGTCTGTCCGTCCATCCGTCCATCCGTCCACCAATTCAACACGAGGCAAAAGACGACATATCTACTATACCAGAGCAACAAATAGATGTGTAAAGAGGGTTTACATCTGGTCAAGTACAAACACTTTGACTTCATACTTTCACTTACTGAGTTCTACTGTGTTGCAGCACCTCACAGGCCTCGTCTCAAAGAGTGAAGCATAATCCTTCTTTCAAAGTGTTATTGGGCAGCGGGAGGCTGAAAACAAGCAGTTAAAAAGGTCACACTCACCTGATTATGACCTCCTGATCTCAAGATCTCTAGATCTGCTGATCTCTAGATCTCTGGATCTCCAGAGCTCCGGACCTCCGGAGCATCAAGGCCAAGATGCTCCCTCGGCAAGTTGACACTCATGAACCTGCGTCAGTGTTTGAAGTGGTTTAATTAGCATTTCTTCGGCCGTGTCTTCACATGAGTGGACATCAGGTAGGAGGAGGAGGAGCCGGAGGCGAGGAGATCAGCGGCACGTCAGGGGTGGAAACAATAAGAGGAGTTCATTTGATGAACTTGTTAAGGGAGGCTGAGGGTTAAAGAGAAAGACGTGTGAAGTCAGACCCTCGTGTAAAATGTGCGCGTGTGTGTGTGTGTGTGTGTGTGTGTGTGTGTGTGTGTGTGTGTGTGTGTGTGTGTGTGTGTGTGTGTGTGTGTGTGTGTGTGTGTGTGTGTGTGTGTGTGTGTGTGTGTGTGTGTGTGTGTGTGTGTTGATGTTACGGCCTTGTAAAGCAGCAGCTGGAGAGGGCTGTCCCCTGAGAACCACCACAACCCTGCTAGTAAACCACACACACTCACTCACTCACACACACACACACACACACACACACACATGCACACGCACACAGATGCAGCTTTTAATAAAGCCATTGCTCTGGGAGGGGGGGGGGGGGGACAGAGACCAGACTCCACCAATCCCGGGCTGTCGTTCGGGTGACAGCAACACGGTCACACTCGTGCAGATCCTCGTCAAGGCGGCAAATGGGTCGAGGCGGCACGGCCTCGTTATTCACGCTCGTCAACGCAGAAAGCAAACAGCTACCTGTGCGACGGCCGTAAGTCAAAATGACGGGCTTTAGTGAGCGCTTCCTTCACGATGTGTGCAATTAGAAGTATTGTGCCTGCATATGGCTCTACTGTAAAACTGCAAATGTACTGTTAAAGTCCTCCATCCAGATGTGGGGTTAGTAATACAAGCCGCAGCAGGGGGTGGGGTGGTGGTGGTGGAGGGGGGGGGAGGGTGCTGCTGCTGCTCTGGAGCAGTAGTTCACTGAAGCCCATTAGAAAACTGAGCACCTGGAAGAGAAGTTTCGGAGCAAGGTGCCCTTTTTTTCTGTTTTTTATCAGTTGTGTCACGGCGGAACAGGAAGTGACAAACACACTAGCAATTAACGTTTTCCTACATTATGACGAACTGGCGTTCCAGTCGAGCCTCTCAAAAGAAAATAAAAGACAAGGCGCAGTTTCGACAACGTCGGCCGCGGACAAAAGCTCAAAATTAAGTGTGCGCCGCAAGAATCTCCCAATTTAAGGAAACCGCTGGTCTTCGCACTTTCGCATGTCATCAAATATCTTCACACACACACACACACACACACACACACACACACACACTGATTGTAGGAATTATATTGGATGACGTCAGGCTGCAGCTGACGGAGAGCAAACGCTGGACTCTGTCCAGAGTGATGATATAACGCGCACCAGATGAGTCCCTCCAAGGATTGTCTCATTATCGCACACGCCACAGCTGCACACGTCTGACCTGTATATGAGTGTCGATGTGCGTGCGTGCTACACGCGCACGTATGTGTGTGTGTGTGTGTGTCTGTGACCATTTAAACTCTACTTGCAGTCAATTACCAGAAAATGACTTGCGTGGAGCGTATTCCCTCCAAAAAGGCTAATTACAGGGTTTGGGTTAAGGTTAGGATCGGGGCTGGATTGCAGGAAAGTCCTGGACTGAAGCTGGTTCCATGTGGACCGAGCCACAGAGCTGCCAGGGCGGGACTGGACACCAGACTAATCAGATGGCTCTTTTGCACCCCACAGTTTTTAGTACTTCTTTTAGATATTTTGGGTTTTCGGACCCTAAAAAAAAAAAAAAAAAAAAATTGCCTGGTTTTCGGTTCCTTCAATAACATTTGTGGTAAAGGAAAAGGAAATTCATCCCTTTGACAATGCCCTCATGTCTTATAGCCAAAATGTAATTAAAATAGGAATATACTGCCGGAGGCGCGTAATAAAACGACAACAGTTCTACCATCGATTCAGAAAGTTCACCTTCAGTTGGGGATGTTGTTCACTGAGGCCAGCATGGAGGGTATAAAAGAATAACAACACGAGTGTTTAGGAGGTGTTTACTGCCGTTTTAGTTCAAATGAAAAATGCTAATAGTTAAAAAGCCTTTCAGCAATTGCACCAAAATCCACTTTCTCAGCCACATTAATTATATCATTTTGCTCCGTCGTTGAAGCAGCCTTTGTTTTAATGACGGGAACGACGTTAAACACATTCCCATCCAAGCTTGTTTGACACGAATGAGCAGTTCCTCTCGTCTTTTAACTGGTCCAACAATTAATTTTTTGACTCAGTTGCTTTGTTCTCGGGGTCGTAGCTTTTTTTGTTTTTTTAAACCCAGAAGTCTCACAATCGTCATTCATCCATTCATAGCCACATCACAGAGCCCTGGAGCAACACAACCACTCAATTTAGAGTCAACGTTGATTTCAACTGTAGGAGAAAGGTTAACCCTTAACTATAATCACTCGATAAATAAATAATCACCTCTTTCAGGTGCTTTCAAGTGAAATTGGAAAAATGTGGTTCCATTTTGAGGTGTCCGAATACACAACCACTGAAAACACAACTTTTTGAAAACACTCCGTTTCTGTCTCTGTTGTTTCTGTCTGAGTTTTCGTTTCAATAAAGTTTGGCGTTTACACTGTAGTGAAAACAGTGTTTGTTTACATGGAAACAGCTGAAACAACGTAGTTTTCGCGCTGGGCCACTTGTGGGTGCTGTTGGTTGTTCTTGTAATGAATACACTACACATGTGCAGAGAATAATACGCTATAAGCATTACTAATGGGAGTCAATGGACATATGTATGGACGGACGACCAAGTTGGATTGTTATTGACTTTTGACTGTAAAACTATCAAGTCCCAGGACAAGATTGACTGGGGGTCACGACACCGGGAACTTCCAGGAACATGAAAGAACATGAAAATACTTCAAGGCCTTGAAAAGTAAACATGTATGAGACTAGAGCTACACTCGGTAGAGCACATTCCTTCGCCAACACCACATTTGTTTGAGTTAGCAATTGCAAGTTTGTTTACCGTTAGCTCATATCGATATTGCTAACTAGCCTATTGGGTACCATTGAGCAGGGAGCGTCTCCATGGCAACAGATCTCATTTGAGCTCCTCCGTGAGTTGCCTCTCCCATCTGCTTTGTGATGGGACATTTTGTTGACGTTTTGGGGGATTCATTTGGAAAATGTTTGCCTTTAACATCCCAAAATTTAATGGAGTGGTCCTGGGATGATGACAAATCATCCCTGAAGATTTTATGCAATTGAGGTAAATGTTTTTTGCAAAAAGTTGGTAAAATACATGCATACATACAAACCAATAAATAAATTGTTGGCAAAGGAAAAAAAAAAAAAAGAAAAGAAGATACAAATCATGTTGATGTTGATGACAGATTAACTCTTAGTACGTCTTTGTAACACTAGTTTTTGAAAAGATTTTAAAAAAAGAACAATCTCAGCGTAACTTATTGACGGCATATAGAACGTTATATGTGGTCTTCCTGTACAGTCTTGTAGACTCAAGAAGTTGAATGAGGAGGACGAGGAGGCGGTAACAGTAATAGTAGAAGGAGGGTTTCCGACAGTAGCCCAGGCCTGACAGGTTCCTTCATATCCGACTTCATTCAGTCCCACACGGACCGGCTCCACATGGTAAAGTCATCACAGAAGCACAGGGACTCCCACACACTGTCTCGCTGTGCAACACACATACAGGGGGACACACATGTTCTCTCTCAGCCCCCCCAACCCCAACCAGGAAATGGCTTCTACTCATATGTGAAAGTGCAAGAAATACGAAGCGAGAGACGGACCGACAGACTGGGAGACAGACGGAGGGTCCGCCTGGCTCTCGGTGCCACTGCACACTGAGATCACCATTCACAGCTCGGAAAGTCTGGCTCCTCTCGCCTCAGACTCCTCTCCGTGACATATCATTTTTGGGAGTGTTTAAACCCTTCGCTGGTCCTACAAATTTATTCTCATAGCAGCCAACAGTTTGATATATATTAGCAGGGCTGGATGAATTCGCCGTTGCTGGATATTAACTCTGTTATTTTACCATCTGTGTTCATGTCAGTGGGGCATTTAGTGAGAAGAGTGCAATGGCGATTTCCCTCATCTCAAATGATTTATGCCTCATACCTTGTGATAGTTTGTTAGAAACATCGCAAATGGTTATTAGTTGACTGGCTGAGTTAGATGACAAGATGAAGAGCGTTTTTTTCCTGCATGTGTGCATGCTAGTTGATTGGCTAAAAAGCAACAACACACTTATAGAACCAGAGTTTTGCGTCAAATAAAACACTTTGTCCATTTTAGTCAGTCAAGGTAAAGTTTCCGTGGTAAATTTGAAAAAGAAATGAGAGATAAGATCTTCTTTAACAGAAGCTCAATTACTAGTTTTTCACTGATTTTAAAAATCAGCTTTATCTCTGAGACTAAGGTGCAGAGAACCAACAGAGCCATAAACCTTGGAAAATGAAGCTCTTGAAGATCTTCACGCTACCTATTACATAGGCAGCGTGATTTCCACCCAAAGAAGGATGAACAGGCAAGACTCTTTAAATCTCGCTAAAGCTGCTTTTATTGCGCTAAGGCCAATGTGAGAGTGAGAAACTTAAGACCTGAAGACCAAGCTGAAGATCTTCAATAGCAGCATCAGACCCGTCGGACCTGGACGGTTACCAAAACCCTCACAGACACGGTCCAGGTGTTTGTTAATCGCTGCCTGAGTTCCATCCCCGGGATTCAGACGGCCTTTGGTTTATCCGTAACGAGGATCTGTGGGAGATTACCAACCAGGAAAGAAGGAGGTGGAGGTGGAACCGGGCGCACGCCTAGGAAATCCCAGGGCTGTGTGACGAGACGAGCGCCATCCGGGAAGCTGCAGGGAAAAGAGAAAACAGGGCCGCTGAGCTGGAAACCATCAGTGGAAACAGGAACAAACTGGGCCAGACTGGCAGAAGACGGCCACATCAGCTCAGGATGACCTATTCTCTCCTCAGGATCCACGGGGTTAAGGAAGGAACTTTATTCCTGAGCCCACGATGTAGACATTAACCGCCAAACACTTAAAAAGCTGCATTTCTTTAACTGGAGCGTACAGTCACCGCCGCACAAAGATAAAACCTGACATCATTTTATTTCTCCGCCGTTCACCAAATACTGTTTACTTGACTCATCGAGGACCCGATCCTGCAGTCAGCTCAGCTGGAAGCGGCTCAAAAAAGGATGTAATTTTGTCTGCTGCCGCTAGACGGGGTGAGATCTGGTAGGGAGGAGGAGGAGGGGTGGAGGGGGGGGGGGGAGGCCAAACGCCTGCCCATAATAACCACCAGACATGACTCATTCAGCGTGGAATACCACAGCAGCCACAGACAGGTCTCTGGCAGGCGAGGGGCAGAAATCTGAGCCTGCTGCAGAGTTTGTGAATGGGAGAAGAATGAGCAAAAGCAGGCTAAATTTTAATGGAGCCTCAATAAGTTTCAAAGGGTTTCCAGAAAGTGTTTGGCGTATTTGTTTAAGTTGAGTGAGTAAACATTGTGTTGATAATGGGAGTTTATTTAACCAAGAAGAGTCGTTCTTGTTTTGTTTTGGTTTTTTTTCTATTTTCTTGGTTTTTCCTTTTTGTTCAGTTCTCCACGGTTCAGTGATTCAACTTGGCAACAATCCCGCCCATCAAGTCCTCGTGTGAAGCTACTAAAAGACAGCGCAGGAACAACACATCACCTTGTCAGATGCGATCGTAGCTGTGATCGCGGCCGCTCGCTGCCCAGACTCTTCCCCCCGTGGAGAGCGCCACTCAACATGAAGACTAACACATGTTGGACACTCCGACCGTTATTCGCTTGCGTGGAGCCCGTCCAACGCCGGAGGGCCCGGAGAGCCAAGAGTCTAATCTGTGGGCATAAGGAATAACCCAGAAATAACATATTGTACAACTTAAAGTATGGCAGGGGGGGGGGGGGGGGGGGGAGCAAACTGCGAGCGGTCACGTTACATGAAAACAGCAGGCAGGAAGTGTTTTGCAACGGCGGAAAATCTTCAGGTCCAGTCTGACCACCAGACGGTCGCACTTCATCTGGCCTGGAGGCTGCGGTCAGCGGATGGATCCCTTCCCTACCGTGAGGGCAGGATACGCTGTCGTACATTTGTCTACGTCTCCCCCCCCCCCCCCCCCCCCCTCTCCTCCCTCGCTTTTTTTTTTTTTTTTTGCTCCACCTCCATGACAAATGTAACACTTATCTTCTACGCTGAAGCCTTTTCCGTCCTCTTTCTGCTCTCCACTTTCACCGCCTCTCTCCCTCCATCTCCACCCTCTCCTCTCGGCAACCTTACCTCATTATGTGTTTTCTGCCCCACCACCACCACCACCACCACCACCTCTCCTACCTTTCCCTTCTAACTTTTTTTTTTCTTTTTTCTCATTCCACCCACTCTCACCCTCTTTCTCTCTCTGTTTGTGGTCAGTCACACTTAATCTAGCTCCATCCATCTGTTTCTCTTCATTCGTTTAGTCTGCTCTGTTTTCGATTAAGATTACATCAGGCTTTGACCTATTAGTGGGCCGTGATCCTTTTGAAGTCATTCTGTGGTTACAGGTTAAGCTCAAAGCCCACCAATCTTCTTACTCAACATAATACAGAACTTATATGGTGGAGGCGGTTTAAAAGGGAAAAAAAAAAAAAAAAAATCAGTAAAGGTTCTTAAAAGTTTTCAGTTGGAGACCAAAATGACTTTTTTTTTTTCTCACTGGTATCCAGGATCATTAAATCATACAAGAGTTCTTGTCCTGTGGAGACCCATGAGAGGTGGGGGGGGGGTCTGCGACCCATTCTGGGTCCCAGCCCATAATCCAACGTTAGCAATCTGTGAACTGGAATATATTGTTCATTCAGCCTCATATCCTGAAGATTTTGACGTTGTTCTTGAGCTTTCGCGACCGTGCGGTCTCTGTTCCTTATTAAGCTGGCTGTTGAAAGTCGAGCTCAGCTAACCTACTAAACATAACGCAGACCCCTTGAAACAAATAATATCCCGGGACCCAGATGAGAAACATGCCGTATTAAAGCGCACTAATAAAGTGGAGTGCAAGGGGGCCCGCGCACGCTGAAATCGCCAAATATAATCAGAGAGCACGGCGCTCTCGCGTTGTCTTCTTCCATCATCTTCACTTGGCTAATGAGTAAAATGTCGGCGCTTATTTCCAGATGTGGATCAAGATTATCTCCGAAACCTTGACTCGCCCCCTCGTTCGGACGTCTGCATGTACAGACTGACTTAGACTTTAAACTGTACATCATCGTCGTCACTGGTGGGTCAGAGCTGGGGTAAGTAGCCAATTGGCCGCATCGTGACGCTAAACTGACATCGATTGGCCAAGCTGTGGCGGGGTGGGATGTTAAAGTCATTGAGACTCATCAGGCTAAGTGGACACAGTTGACTGAGAGGTCTCGAACTTCTCCCACGTCTGGCCTGCGGGAAGCGGTCCGTTGCCAGCGATTCTCAATTAGAGCCGCGGATGAGAGGACATGCGGGCTGCCGAGTCTGTTTGACTTATGGATATTAATGTTCGCCAACAGGCCTGGTTTCACTTCGCCAGTGAACCATACGCGTACGTACATCCCTCCGTCACGGCGGTCGGCGTTCCCGGGTTTGCAGCAATATTGCGACGTCGGGGGGTGGAAAGTGAAGACACAGTCGCCTTCACCACACGATCAGTCAGATCGCTGGGAGGTCTGTATAAACATCTAATCAGAGGCCCGTCCAGACAATAGCTCGAACAATAGCAATAACTGTGTAAAGTGACTGAGACGGACAATTCACAGAGATTCGCTCTTGCTCTGACGTTATTGGTGAGATTTGCATGTTCTTCATGTGCCTGCCAGGTTCCCTCTCCCGAAAATCCAAAGACCTGCTTGCTGGTTCTTTAAACGCTACCTTAGTTATTGAATTGCTATTGTGTTTGATTGAAGTGTTTATATCAGGTGAAGGGACCACGACAACATCCCAGGATGGTAAATTGCAAACACTGTGTAAGAAGCGAACAACAACACAACTTAATCCTCAGCTATTAATCATTTTCTATTCTGTGAGACGTCGACTTCGTTGCAGCAGTCCCATCCTTTATTTTCCGTAGATGTCCCCGAAGCAAAGAGTCGATACTCCCATTCCTCACACGTCCAGGTCTGCTTTACATTCTGGAAAGCATCTTGTGTTTTCTTTGACATGTGCAAATCTACTTTTGTTGAAATCTTACCTGTTTATCTCCAGAGAGCCATAAAAGGTCAGAAGCCGTTTCAGATGAAACTCTAAATCCCTCCAATGCATTGTGATCAGTCTCGTGTGATTTTTTTTTAATCAGAACTTGAAGGAAACTTCTTCTGACAACAGACCCAGAAGGGGCATGCAGAGTGATTAAAGACGGTTGTGTTAAATCAATCAAACTTAAAGTCTTTATAAAACACAACATATCAAACTCCGGCCCCGGGTCGGAACTGAAGAAAAGTTCACGATGATGATGATGGTACCTTTGCTTTAGTAGTAAGACCTTCAAAACAAACAAAGAGACTCTGATGATGTGCAATTCTCTGCATCTGCTTGGTTTTGTCTCCATCTTTCTCTTTTCTTTCCTATTTGTTTAACAATTAAAATCCACTGGGATGCACACAGAATTAATATAAAACCTCTGATAATCTACTACGTTATAAAAACAAGCGGTGATTTCGTTGACATGTCTATAAAACAGGATTCGAAAGATAAAAAAAAGAGGCAAACTGATTTCAAGGCACTCATTTTGGCTTTATTTTCAAAAGCTACTCTATGAGACGAGATCGAGTGTAGTATAAGTTATTTTAACCCTCAGCGAGATCTTTTTCTAAACCTGACCAGACTGTTTGACTTTGGTTGTCATGTGTTTGTTCTTGTTGCCATGACGGCGACGGTCTGCCAAACCTTTCGCTGGTACTTTCCCTCTGTGGCTGTAAACAATCGGATATCGTTTTGGGAGTCATTTTTGAACAGACCCGCTCCGGCGTTACAGTGTGAGGAAGTGTTGGTCCTTCAGGATTAATTCATTAATCAAATAAAGCTGCACCGAATCCTCAGAGTTTATAGTTTGTGTTACAGCTCGTCTTTTTTTAAATTTAGACAAAGCAACAGCTCTATCATGACTGTCACGGGGGAAAACCACACCGAGTATATCTGTAACAAATATATCAACTCCTGTTTTATTATCACACTGATGTACTATAGTTTACTTACATATTGTAATATTGTCTGGGCAACACCTCACATCCTTCTCAACTTCATCAAATACTTCTATAAAAACATTTTTTTTAAGAATGACCTCAAGGCTCAACTCTGTTTAGAAACGTTCAGCAATGTTAATTCATGTTAATGTTAATTAATACTATAGACATGTATTTTTATGACTAAACAAATTATTAATAAACATAATAACATCATAAAAGCATTTCACAACTACTACCTTTTATCATCAGACGTTCATGATAACCCACAGACTTTACCTTATCTCCGAATATCAACTTTTCCAACTCTGGAACTCGATGGACAAATAATTTAAATTACCTTTTGTATTAGCTTTTTTTTTTTGTTTTTTTTTCTCTGCTAGTTGTTCATTCATCCTATATTTTTATTTTTCATTGATTCGTTTAGCTCCCTGGGTTTCTTTTCTTTGATTTTATCGTCTTGTGATTCTGTAATATATTCATATTTTGTGCAAATAAAGAAAACAAATCATACATTGAAGAAGTGCTACACAAATTAAAACAAAAACAAAAACCAAAAAACATTACGAACAGGTTATTGAGTTGCACAAATGATCAGTTTGACAAGTGAAGGTATGAAAGGAGCAATCCCAAAATCTGATGAAAAAGACAGGTGAGGCTCAAGACCAGAAGTAGAAATAAGGCAGCGTGTGCACCAACTCAAGGAAGAAACAAACACTAAATGGCACAACAATCACCATAGATAAACCAGAAACAAATCAACAAGCCAAACGCACGACTGTGAATTGCAATTCAAGTTTATTCCCTCAGATTGTACTTTTAATGATTAAATGCCACGTGCTGTTGTTTAATTTAATTTAATTTAATTTAATTTAATTTAATTTAATTTAATTTAATTTAATTTAATTTAATTTAATTTAATTTAATTTAATTTAATTTAATTTAATTTATTAAAAATCGTTTTGTTTTATTTTATTTTATTTTATTTTATTTTATTTTATTTTATTTTATTTTATTTTATTTTATTTTATTTTATTTTTAGATAGGGGGATTTTTTCTTTTTTCTTCCTTATTTTGCCTTTTTTCTTTTTATTTACTATAGATTAATAACGTTTGACCTTCCATCAGTGGCGTGGCTCAGTGAGCAGAGGTCACGAGGAGATCACATTTTCATTATTGCACAAAAAAGAAATTCTCGTCACAAGTGCAGTGACCTTAGGAATACTTTCGATGGGCAGAAAAGTTAAAATAGAAAGCGGTGGCTGAGCTTCCTTTAAAAATGAGCCCATGAACTTCCTCCTCATCATCCTCCTCCTCCTCCTCCTCCTCCTCCTCCTCCTCTTCCTCCCCCCATCAACACACATTGATCACGGTGCGTCCTCCGTTGTGTTAAAGCTCACAGCTGGAGGTGGAGGTGCCGCCACATGCCTGACTGTTTGAGGGTGAATACAGAGACTCCATACGGTGAGTAGTTTGTATTTAAGCGGCTGGATGGAGGCAAATGTGGACGAGGAGACGAGCTCTGAGTCTTTCTCCTTCTTGCCCGGGCGGCATTACAGAGCTGGCGTCAGCGGAGATGTTGGCAGGTGTGTTCATCCTGGGTATCATCCTCGCAGCTTTACCCGGTAAGAAAACACACTTCATAATTTTTGTACTCAACATATGAATTGAGCTCAATGGAAGGGCAGCCTTTGAATCCTTTAAGGCGGTTTTACATTTGACCGTTGTATTTTGCTCCTTATTTCAGTGCGATATCGTTCTGCAAATTCTTGTCAAAGTGAATAAAATAAAATAAACTGGTCGGAACACTTATAAAGAGGAATTTTCTGGGATCCTTCATGCACAGAAGGTCCTGCTGCCAGGTGCCCTTTACGCTCAGGTTTATTTATAAGTATTGATTGCCTTTTGTGCAAGGTAGTCAGCCAGGCAGGCAGTCAGCAGCGCAGGATGACACCCCGGGCTGCACATCGCGGCCCGTTAACGCCGCCTCGCTTCTCTGCGTCGCTGTCTGCAGCCAGCTCTGAGAACTGTGGTTTGACAAGTTCCCCTCCGAGGAGTCGAGGGAGAGGAAAACTTTCACTTGTGGCTTATTGAAATTTACACTTCCTGAAGTTTCCGAGCAGTTTTATGTGACACAGGCCGCGGAGGTGCTGATTCGTTTTTTGACTGGAAAGCAGAAATGATTTTACAAACTTGTGCATGTGATTTTAAATGATCATTCACGTGTGTGTGTGTGTGTGTGTGTGTGTGTGTGTGTGTGTGTGTGTGTGTGTGTGTGTGTGTGTGTGTGTGTGTGTGTGTGTGTGTGTGTGTGTGTGTGTGTGTGTGTGTGTGTGTGTGTGTGTGTGTGTGTGTGTCCTGCAGGTACTGAGAGCAGGTGGAGTGTGTCGTTCTCCAGGAGGGACATCTGTGTGTGGGCAGGGACCACGGTCACTCTGCCCTGCCGTTATGACTACCCATCAGGTATGACAGCGAATCAATTCAATTCAATTCAATTCAATTCAATTGAATTCAATTTTATTCAATGTTATTTATATAGAACCTCATTTCAAGGCACTTTTACAAAGAAAAACAACGATTTTGCGTGAGCAGACGAGACGGTGGCAAGAGAAACAAGAGGAACGAACCTGCAGAACCAGACTGAGAGACAAAGATTTCCTGCAGAACCAGACTGAGAGATAAAGACTTCCTGCAGAACCAGACTGAGAGATAAAGACTTCCTGCAGAACCAGACAGAGATAAAGACTTCCTGCAGAACCAGACAGAGATAAAGACTTCCTGCAGAACCAGACTGAGATAAAGACTTCCTGCAGAACCAGACAGAGATAAAGACTTCCTGCAGAACCTGCAGAACCAGACAGAGATAAAGACTTCCTGCAGAACCAGACAGAGATAAAGACTTCCTGCAGAACCTGCAGAACCAGACAGAGATAAAGACTTCCTGCAGAACCAGACAGAGATAAAGACTTCCTGCAGAACCAGACAGAGATAAAGACTTCCTGCAGAACCTGCAGAACCAGACAGAGATAAAGACTTCCTGCAGAACCAGACTGGGAGATAAAGACTTCCTGCAGAACCAGACAGAGATAAAGACTTCCTGCTCTTCGGCTTGTGGTCCCGAGAGAAAAGGATCGGCGGGGCAGACCCATTGTGAGGGGTTGGGATTCAAACCATCAACTAGTTGCATTCTTTTCTGGTTGGGCTTTGGTTTCAGTTTTTGCGAAGGCAAAGCTTCAGACTGAGTTTGTTTATTTGACACAGTATGAATGATCTGACAGGTCACCAGTCTAAACAAGGAGACAACCATCACACACGTAGAGTCACCAAGTAACTTATTTATTCTATTTCTCATCCACTTCTTAAAGGCTGACTATCGTCTATTTGTTCATCTCTCATGTGCTTTAAACTGCCCTTCATGGGACGGAGTTCGGACTCTTATGACTTTAATGTGATTTATTCTCGTGTTTACCGGACGTAAGATTTCACATGTTGACTGAATTTGAAGGCTGGTCTGTCTCCTCCCCGCCCCTCCAGGCCACACGGTGAAGAGAGTCATGTGGTTCCGAGTGTCTGCCGAGGGCCGCCGGGAGTTCACCCACCACACCGACCCCAGCCACGTCAGCCCGTCGTACCGCGGACGCACACGGTGGGGTGGGGGGGTGGGGGCAGACGCTAAGGGTAAAACATGGTGCCTCCTGAAGTCTGGTGAATTTACACGATGTGACTCGCAGGTACATCGGCGGCGGCTACTCCGGCTGCTCCGTCCAGATCCGGGGCGTGAAGCTGAGCGACGCCGGCCAGTACCACTTCAGGTTTGAGACGGACCAGCCGCTGGGGAGGTGGACTTCTCCCGACACCGTCACGCTGGCCGTCACAGGTCAGGGCAGCGCAAACTGAAGCGGCGGCAATAAGGAACCCTGCTGACTCAGTGTGTGTGTGGGTGTGTGTGGGTGTGTGATTCAGACCTGCAGGTGTACGTGCATCCAGCCAGGACCGCCAACATGTTTGGCCCCGGAGAGACGGTGTTCGTCGGCTGCCAGGCCAGAGGATGCGCCGCTCCGGGGAGGAGCCTCGCCCTCTACAGGTGTGTCGGCAGAACACGACGTATTCCAACCCTTTAAAGGCCTAGTGAAATGTAAAACACTACTTTGCAAAAAACGATAGTTGGGGTACTACTTATAAGGTTTCTCCGACTCTGCCCCACCACTGTTGTCGCATAACAAAGTTATTTGAATTTTGAATCTCCAGCCAACGAAATCGGGGGAATCCTTCTTCGTGGGCGTGACGTCAAGAGTTGTGCAGATCTCAATCTGTTGTGTTTATATCGGCTTGTTTCCCTCTTAAATATCAAAGTTTTAACAGTGTTTTGAAGTTATAGTCGGCATTTTATGAGCCTTGATGAAAGATTGAGCCTGGAAGATACCGAGAGATGAGAAAAGGAGCTTCTGTGTCTTCTTCATCAATCACTGGGTTTGAAATGATGATGATGATGAAATATCGTTAAATTCAGCCTCTTCGTCATCAAAACTCTGATCCTCCATAATGTAAACACAACTTGGGCGTGTGCACAACTCATGATGTCACTCTATTATTGTCAGAAGCTCCGCCCAGCAGTGAAAATACCGCTGTTTATCGGCTTTTTTCCCGCAGATTGCCGTGTTTTAACATTTTACCCTTGGGCCAGTTGGCATAAAAAATGTCCCTAGAAGCGACAGCCAGGGTGTTTTGGAGGTGGAATTTTTATTTCACTCGGACTTTAAAAACGGCCTTGTCGTCTTTTCGCTGTCCTTGTGGCGTCACACATCCAGAAATGGACTGAACCTCGGATCCTACGAAAAGTGGATGATTATCAATCGCTTCGATCGGCAACACATCGGAGGGTACGCCTGCCGGCCGATCCCGCCGCAGAACGTACAGTCGCCGTCGCTCTCGCTGGCGCTGGGACGTGAGTAGAACATCGGAACGTTTAAAATCTTAACAACTTTTCTTTGTTGTGGCACAAATGTGGCAAAATGTCTATATTTTCACAGAACTATTACTAAAAAAATCTCAACATAAAATCAATTTTAATGAAACCATCTGGTGCAAAAATGACGGAGCCCCCGAAGGGACATGGAGAAAAAAAAAAAAAAGAAGAGGGTGGGTGCCCTCCATTAGCTTTAGCTTCTCTCAACAACAGTGGGGGGTACGGTGTCTCTGAAAGGACAAACTTAGTCGATCACATACATGATGCGCATATATAACAATATAGTTTTGCGAGATAGTTGGAGAGTTGGTTTTTTTTTCTCTTTTTTTTTTTTCTCCATGTCCCTTCAGGGGCTCCGTACAAAATACAATGACGTGTCCAAAAAAAAAAAAAGTCTCCTCCAGCTGTTGCATTATGGGTATTTTAACAAACTCATTATTTAATGATGCTCAGAGAAGTTCAGTTTTGATGTTAAGCAATTAAGCATCTCAAAAGTTTAAAAACAAAAATGTATACAGCTTAAATTTTTGTTTTTTCTTCTTGTACATTAATGTGCGAACGCGGATTGCACTGACATGAAAAAATTAAAATGTACTATTTATTATATTATGAGATAATTATCTAAAAAAAAAATAGGCTGTCTTTCTGAATTTATGAGATAATGGTTTTCAGAAAAAAATAACACATCGGTTCTGTTTATCTGAATTCATGCTATAATTATTTCATAATTCAGAGGTAATTATCTCATAATAAAAAATTAATTATGAAAACAAATTGGCTGTCATTCTGCATTAATGGGACAGTGGTGTGTGTTATTCCAAGCAGAGTCTCTGCTGGACCGTTGTGGGAAACAGCTCTCAAGCTTAATCCAGTTTTATTTCATTTGGTTTTGAGACGTTTGGAGATTCACTCTTATGTTTCAGTATTGTTGGTGGTTTTGTTATTAGTTTGTCAACTTTGCACAGCCGGTTTTTAGCTCCAAACCGTAGTTGGGAGACACGGTTTTGTCATAGTTATGAGATAATTATATCATACATTCAGAAATTTGATTTTCTTCAGAAAACCAGTATCTCATAAATTCCTAAAATCAGCAGTACGTTTGGTGTGGGAGGATGTGAGCCTGTTATTCCTCTGACCTTGACACGCTGACCTGCTCACACATGACGGATGCCTCGTCAGCTCGTTTCTCTCCTCCTCCTCCTCTTCTTCTCCTCCTTCATTCCCCCCCCAGACGCTCCTCGCTCCACCGTGATCTCAGCCTTTCCCTCAGTGGCGGCGGCGGAGGGCGGCTCCGTCACCCTGACCTGCAGCAGCGACGCGGCTCCGCCCGTGGAGAGCTTCGCCTGGTTCAAAGGTGCAGGAGAAGAAGATCTGAGATTTCTAGTCTTTTTTTTTCTTTTTCTTTTTTTAAAAAGAATATCTAATAATTTCCCGCCATATTTTTTTGGTACGCCGTTGTCCCGGAGACGTCGTCGTGTGTGCGCCGGCCTTTAGCTCTGCGTGTTCCGCAGACATGGAGAGCGGCAGCATCCCGGACAGCTTCAGGCCTCAGCTCCACCTGCCTCACCTCCGCCACACCGACAGAGGGCAGTACTTCTGCGTGGCGCGGAACTCGCTGGGGACGGATCGCTCCACGCCGCTTCTCCTCAACGTCACATGTGAGTTCGTCTTTCACAAGTAGTAACAACAATAATAATAATAATAATAATAATAACAATAATTGATTGCAGGGATAAATAAATATTTAAACTAACTAATTGTTCACATTTACGCATATATTTCACTCACTCTCCTTAATACACAAAGCGCAGCATATTTAGTCTTTACAGACTTACATCTTTAAGTTACTGGCTCTTTTTAACTATTTTTTTAAGCTACTTTCTTTTAATATATTTTTTTTATCAAATTTTTATTTTGCACTGTGTGATTTTCTTCTACGATTCTGCTTTGCTGCTTTAACGCAAAATCTAATCTTATCTTGTCTTGTCTTGTCTTGTCTTGTTTATTTGTTTATTTACAATGTAGCATAAATATCACATAATAGATTGATTGTGTTTGTTCTTGCTACTTTTTCCCTCAAAGGTTTGATATTTCCTGGTTTCCTCCAAACACATAAATACATTAATATAAAGACAAATTAAACTTGATTGTTTTGAGTTGAATCCGTAAATCTACTGTGAGTTTATTCTTAACCTCAGATTAAACTGCTCGTATTCCAGACCGTTCTGGTTTTAACTAACTCCCTATTTTTTTATTAATTCCCTTGAGGAAGTTCAACCATATTTCTAGGATTTGATGGGAAACCAACTGGGGTCAAAGGTCATCCTCAGGGAACCACAGTGGTGACCTCTCTGCAGTGGGAATTGAACCCGTCCTCCTCCAGACCGCCACTGTACCAAACATTTAGTTCCAGTTTGTTTGTCAGTTGGACGAACTTGTATTATTAACGGCTGTCGCTCCTACCGTCTTTCTTTCCTTGTCATCAGACGCTCCAAAGGACACCCGGGTGCTGGTGCGTCCCCCCGGTGACATCAGAGAGGGCTCCTTCGTGAACCTGAGCTGCGTCAGCCATGCCCATCCTGCTCCCAGCAGGTAGGGAAGCTCAACAGGAACAAATGAAACCAAACGTGACGACGTCACTGAATGCCTGTTGTTGTTTTTTCTGGTTGTCATCAGTACACTCATACATACATCATCCATTATACCTCAGAGATAAAGACAGAGAGGAAACACCTACATGTCTTTCTTTTTTTTTTTTTTTTTTTTACACATTCTCATCAAAAACCATCGTCGTCGTCATCGTCAGCTGTCTCCCGCAGGTATGCTTGGTATCGTATCCTGGGTGACCAGGTGATTTCTAAAGGGGCCTTTCAGAGCCTGACCTTCCTGTCGGTGCGAGCTCACCATGCGGGGCAGTACTACTGCACCGTGTCCAACCCGCTGGGATACCAGAGCTCCCCCGTCGCTACGCTCAATGTGCTGTGTGAGTACTGTGTGTGTGTGTTTGTGTGTGTGTGTGTGTGTGTGTCTGTAGGTCACGGGTCTGCAACCTTCATGGACAAAAGAGCCCTGTTCAGGATTATCCCACAAATAAAATGTCTCTGGAGCCACAAAATATTCAAATTATCTGAAATTAAGAAGAAATTTTTTTTTAAAAACATTCATGACGTTTCCAATTGATATATACAGTATTGTGTTACATTTTTACATTTTGTGGGATTTCCTCTTCTTCTTTTTTTTTCATGGGATTTCTTACTTTAGCGATTTAACTGCTTTATAGCCTCTGTGCACTGAAAAAATATAATAGTTGGAAAAAGTTCGACCAACTTAATTGAACTGCTTCAGTTGGGAACATCCACATGATTGAAGTTCTACAAACTTCATCTAATTCATTAATTGAAGTTTGAAGATTAATTTTTTGATGTTTCAAATTAAAGCAATTCAATGAAGTTCGTCCAACTATTTAGAAATATTACAATTTTTCAGTGTGTGCTTCTAATTGAAAGAGCATAATAGCAATTTTTCTTAATTTCTTTCTTTTTTAAATATTTTTTTCAGTTTTTTTTATCATCCTTTTCCTTGTTTCCATTTTTGCTTAATTATTTTTACATTCTAATTTTCCCCATTTTATTTTATTTTTTTAATTTTTTTATATTTTTTCCGTTTTCTTTTTCTTCTTTTTTTTTCTTCATTTAAATTTTGCCATTTTAAAGCCTTTTTTATCCTTTGCCTTTCTTTCTTTTCCTTAAAAAAAACAACAACAATCCCAGCAATCATAATCATCTTAGTTTGATCTCAGTTTGTTTTGTGTCGTTTTACTTTTTATTTTTTTATTTTTTTCAATTTTAACAAATCTATCTATTGAGGCTGTTTTCGCTTGGAGATTCAGCTTTCTTTTGAAAATCAGTGTTGAATTCAAGTAAAACAAAATGTTTATTTCTTAAAAAAAAAACACCATGGAAGCTTGAGGGAGCCGCTGCAGAGGAGCTGGAGAGCCATGTGAGGTTGCAGCCGCCCCCCCGGTGTAGGAGCTTCTATTCAAAGTCAGTGAACGCCTCACTTCTTTCTTCTCTCCAGACCCTCCTAAGAACACGTCGGTCCTGGCGCGGCCCTCCAGCGTGGTGGAGGCCGGCCAGCCTCTCACCCTGACCTGCAGCAGTCAGGCCTACCCGGCCGTGGACAACTTCACGTGGCACCGCTTAGCTCTGGACGGAGGCTCTGTACAATGTTAGCATCCGCAAAAAAAAAAAAAAAATGTGTTTCCACTCAAGGCTACCAGTGCTTAACTGTCTCAGTGTGTAAATGTTCCCTGTCGGCGCGGCGCTCCACTTTGTGTAGCGGCCATTAGCAGTGATGGTGTCCTGTGCTCCGCCCCCCCCCCCCCCGCCCCCCCTGCAGCGTGGGGCTCCAAGTCGGGCCCGGTCTTCAGCTTCTCCGAGGTGGGGCCTGGTGAGAGCGGTCAGTACTACTGTGAAGCCAGGAACCGGATCGGCGCCCACAGCTCCCCGGTCCTCACCGTCAGGGTCCGAGGTACGAGCTCGTTGGCCCGCGGGACTTTCTGGTGGAACGTAATGAAACCTTCCGCCCCTGCGCGGGTTTCATTGTTGTTCGAGCCACGAGAGCTTCACACTCCTGCGCTTTTACCACGACATTGTTTCGGTTATTTTTTTTTCTGCTAATCTCGTGAAAATTTGAATTTCTACTGAATCTTTACAATTGAAAATAGTTTGGAATGTGGTTTCAAAGTGTAATTGCTCTTCTCGCAACCTATCAAACCAATTATGTGAAACGTCTTGTGGAAATTGTCTGCAAACAGTAGAATGAGAGTCCAGTGTGGCTGATGGGAGGTCTGGAGATGAAGCAAGAGGAGGGTTGAAGCAGGGAGGAACAACCGGGGAGACGTGAGGGTGTTGGACACATCGGGGAAGACATGAGGGTAATGGACACATCGGGGAAGACGTGGTGACCTCTTCACTGAAATTGGCTTCTGCCACATGATGTGGATAAATCCTGTACAGAAGAAGAACCGATGGAGTGATGGAGGGATGAGGGATGGAGGGATGGTTAATCTCCAAGGTGGACATCTGACAGTCCAAAGTATGTAACCCGCCACCAGACGGTGAAACTATAGCGTACATACAAGCATATCGTCCCCAATCGGGTCACCGTTAGATAATTACGTTGTCCGATCGACGCTGACGTCGAACATTTATTTCTCACGGATAGAACACGGGGAATGTGGTTTGTCTTTGTCGCCCTCATGTGACGCATCCAGTAGAGGGCGCTCCGACATGCCACGCCCCCCCAGTCCCCCCCCCCCCCACACACAGCAAAATGAAGAGTAAAACGTCAACAGTCCAAAACAGGATCTACCGGTTCCATTATTTTTTTCCCCCCAATACGACTGTCCTGAAGCCACTCGGGTCTTCTGAGCGACATCAGTGTGTGGCGAGAGCGCCGGCGGCAAGGCCGTCGTGTGGTTTCTTCTCCAACCGGCGATGAAGCAGCGCCGTCACTATCGCGGCGCTCCGGGCCTCCTGGCTCTCGTTTGTGTACGGCCTCATGATTTGCGACTGTTTTTCTATGAGTCACTTGTGAGTCATGTGAGGCGGGAGGTGACGAGGCGCCGTGGAAAACTACTATTTGAGTCTAGACAGCTGAAGAAGTGAGGAGTTGGGTTTGGAAACGGCCACTGGAAACACAAGACTCGGAGGGCCAGACGGGCCGCCGCTTGATGCGCCGGTCTTTTCCTCCCGGATCACTTTCTGCTTCTATTTTAAAATGCGCGGTGATCTATTTTAGCTCCGACACTTCTGGCTTTTCCCTCCGTCTGATGTGTTCTCACGTCCACCGCTTTGGTCTCGCCTCCACTGTACAGGTCGTCTGAAGGTCATCGCCTTGGCCTCGGCCGTGGGCGTGTCCGCTGCCCTCATCACCCTGACGGTGGCCGTCATGATCAGGTGCCTCATCTTACCCTGGCTCACCGTCACGGTCCAGCCTCGGTTTGCCTGCTGACGCCTGTGTTTGATCCCACAGTAAAAACATGCACAGGGTGGACATGGAGTCAGTGGAAGCATCAACCAAGGTACCGCGGTCCGTCTGTGCTTCGTGTTTGATCTGCGATCCCGACCGGACGGTTTACGGTTTGCGTGTGACTCCCGCAGCGTCCGTCGGTGACGGCCGACACCCTCTTCTACGAGTCGGCGCCGCAGCCGCAGACCTTCCCAGTGAGACAGAGCAAGATGGCCGACATCCCGGTGAGCGACTCGTTAAGGTCTGTTGTCTCTCAGCCTACCTGCACGGTTGGGATCCGTCGTTCCAAAGGACATGAACAAGCCTCGAGGCTCTATTGCAGGGGTGTCAAACATGCGGCCCGGGGGCCAGAACCGGCCCGCCAGACGATCTAATCCGGCCCACCGTGTGATTTTTGAAGTGTGAAGTATAAAAATGAAAACTGACAGAGGCTGATCTTAAAACATTGGCAAAAATGACATTCAAAACCACCGTTGGTCAGAATTTGACCCCCGACATTAATGTGGAGGTCGCATAACACAACACCTTTCACAATAAAGGTGTCCAATTTATGTGAAGTGACACTTTAGACACGTAAACTCAAAACTATTTCCAGATGATGACAAATTGTTTTAATCCTGAATAAAAAATATGATATCCAGATACAGGTGACAGAGGGTTTTTTTTTGCAAATATAATAATATCTCATTTCCTTTAATATGTATATTTCAGAATAGACTGGCAAATTCTTGCGGTTACAAAAGAATCAAAAGATGGAAAGACTTTGCATTTGTCCATATCTGCAGTTTAATATGTTACGTTTGACTTGTTCGGCCCTCCAGAGGTCACATTAGGTTGATGTGGCCCCTCAACTGAAATGAGTTTGACACCCCTGATCTATTGATTGACCCCAGTTGTGATTGGTGGGTTCACCATGTCCAGTGTTTTCACCTGGAGAAGGTGTGATACCTGAGCTTAGCTTATAATAATAACTTCCCTTCATCATATTGAGATCATATTGCAGGAATGAACACATTGAATGTTTCATTTGGCCACTTTTGTGTAAAGTTTTGCAGAAAGAGTTTGGAATATTCAGACGTGTGGAAACAGGTGAATTCAGTTTTTGGTTACGGGTACATGTGTGTGAGCTTTTGGGAATGATGAAAAGGTTTTGGGTTTTTGTGCTACAGGAACGAGGTTTTGTGTTTTAGCAATCGGGGGGGAAAAGTTTAATCACAATCATCACGCGTCCGTCATCAAAATAGTCCGTCTGCTGCGCACTTCCATTGTGGAATTCTGTTCTTGGGGCTTTTAGCTGTAGTGTTGTGGCTTCATGGGTTAGATGTAGAAATTGTAGAGACATTTTTGGAATCTGACAAGTCATGCTGATCATAACATGACCTTTTTAAGTTCCAGCTTCACGTGACCAAATGTTTAAATGTTATTATAATATAAAAAAAAAAAAGAAATCCACTGTGATCTGAGTTCTAGTTCCGAGTTGTAGTTATTTATAGATTATAATGTTGTTATTCCCTGGCCCAGTCCACTTGTACTGTATGTGAACTCCCTGGTGGTCAGCGATGTGATGTTTGGATTGTTTGTCCAGGAGGAGCTGGAGGATTTGAGCGAGCGCTCCCATCCCGCCATCGTCCCTCTGAACGACGCTCCTCCTGTCGAGAGTCGCAGCTCTAAATACCTCACCGTCCACTACTCCAAGTTGTCCAGGTACCTTCAGTTTACTTTCTAATCCACTGACTCGCCGTCAAGAGGAATTCACACATATTTGATTTGCTTTTG
The DNA here is from genome assembly GCF_963422515.1 of Blennius ocellaris. Taxonomy (NCBI): domain Eukaryota; kingdom Metazoa; phylum Chordata; class Actinopteri; order Blenniiformes; family Blenniidae; genus Blennius; species Blennius ocellaris. The sequence goes on along the minus strand of NC_137657.1, from coordinate 26,725,505 downwards.
ATCTAAAACGAAGACAAGATGCTCTTCTGTGGCTTTACCTTCCAGCACGGATCAGGTGCAGATACACCACCTGCCACCAGGGGGCGATAGGAAACCCAAGGACTCGTCCAGAGTTGTTTACACTTTACTGCCCCAGCATCAAAACTGACTGAAGGTGCTTCAGGTAAAACACATTGAAACACTCTGCTCTGTGATTAAAGAACAATCATGTTCATATAATAATAATAAGAAGAAGAAGAAGAAGAAGAAGAAGAAGAAGAAGAAGAAGAAGAAGAAAAAGAAGAAGACAAAGAAGAAGAAGACCAAGAATAATAATAAGAAGAAGAAGAAGAAGAAGAAGACCAAGAATAATAATAATAATAATAATAATAATAATAATAATAAGAAGAAGAAGAAGAAGAAGAAGAAGAAGAAGAAGAAGAAGAAGAAGAAGAAGAAGAAGAAGAAGAAGAAGAAGAAAAATTACATAGACGACTTGTTCTATTTTAAAGTTATTTGCCGAGGTTTTGCGTTTAGATCTCAAAGTTGCCCGACCTCAAATCTTCATGTTTCATTTTTTTGCTTTCCCAGTTTGTTCCTGAAGGAGACGTCGGCCATCCCCTGTGTGATCCAGGTCACTTTTGCTTCCCGGCGGACAGGAAGTGGATCCAGTGGGGGGGGTTGGTTCCTGGAGTCCCCTGATGACGCTCCAGCTGACGAGCTGTGCTGCATGACCTTCTCTTTTCTTTCTCTGCATCAAAAAAAAACACTTCATGGTGTCTTCAAGTCAAGGAGAGGAAAAACATCCACACTGCATCCACGGCGCAGGTCATATATTACATATACGCGTTATCCTGGATAATTCCCAATCCGCCGGCTCATCCAGACTGTTGCTGTAACATTTATTCAGGTGACAGCCAGCCTGCTTTTAAACAAATAGAGCCGTCCACTTTTATGAAGAGTAAATTATCTGACTGCTGTTGTTAAATAAACCAAACCACTGTCACTGTGTGTGAAACTGCATCCGGCCTCCGTGTGGGCAGAGAGAAAAAAAGTCACTCTTCTGATAATCTACTCTATTTATTCATAAACGGACTGAATGTTGATAACTGTGGGCTGCACCTTTTGATGGTTGTTGATGTGACAACAAGACAACAACCTCGCTGGATTTTTAAAAAATCACTTTCTGCTCCATTACTAACATGCTCTCTTTGCCCTGCTTCCTTTCCTTAATTAAAAAAAAAAAAAAAAGCTGCACGAGAAGAAGGGAAGTGTTTAACTTTTCAGTGCAACAATCTGCTTTAATACACAGTAAAAATGCACGCGTGGACCGAAATACAACTTATGCTATTAAGTACAATGGGAGCACATGTAGCAACACTTCCACCGTTTTGACACGTGAAGTTTGATCCAGACGTCAGCGCGCGGGGGTAAAAATAGTCCGTTTAAAGACAACAAATAAAAGCCATCTGTTTAAGGGTGGAGTTTGGAGAGTCAGACGTTGGTCTCCGGCCTGGCGCAGCTCGGTCCAGTGGCGCCACCCAGTGGACGGAGGAGGCGAGGGACGCTTTCCTCAACAACACAGCCACGAGAGGAAAGCGTCTCTTTCGCAAATATGAAGCGTTTTGACATGTTTACGGTCATTTTGGATCACTTTGTCTCTGTTCACACGACTTTTGTTGACCCTGTCCTCTTGTGACTCTCAGGATGGAGTTGTTTTTGTTTTTTTGAGTTATTTAATATCCCCTTCACGTTATTTGATGCGTTTTTGTTGTGTGTTATTTGCTGGTATTGTTGTTTTTTTTGCGTGTAATGGCAATATTTTAATGTCTCAATGTGATGCAAGTACAGTACATAACACAAATCGCATTATTGTCATTCAAAGCGAATTATTCTGTTCTTGACGAACAGATATTGAACCGTTCCTTTTAATTTTAATTAAATTATTCTGATATTAATGTCACCTTGAAATGTGAGCTGAGAACATTTGGAAGATTGTATGAAAATCAGAATTATGTGAAACTTTTCCACAGCCGTTGGAAACCTTTGACCACAACAATCCCCCCCCCCTGAAAAGTTTTTTCAGTTAATTAATTTGCAGTTTTGGATGATCAGTTTCATTTCCATCTTTTTCTTGGTTCTTCAGCTTGACGCTTCAAGACGTAACTCGTCATTTGTGAAGTTGCCACAGGAGGGCGCTGTCGCACTGCTTCAATCATGTGTCACGTGAAAAGGAGCGCCGGTGCCAGAGAAGTAAATATTTAAATGTTTAAATCTCCAGTAATCACATCATGTGTCAGATGAATATTCAGATAGGAACTTGTTTCATTAAACACAACAGCAACCATGTCTACTGTAAGAACTTCCAGCCAAGGCGTAAACTAAATTCTTTTTTTTTTTTAATGAAATTTACAATAGGAAAATGTTTGCATGATTAAAAAAAGAAAAGCATTTTCAGCCAGTTTCATTCAGTTTGTTTATTTTTCAATCCTGCAGTGAAGCACTTCACAAAAAATGAGAAAGGAGCTTATTAATTTAAGTTAATAGACGTTTTCCTGGAGCACATTTTTATGTTCACTGGAAACACAAACTGTCACAAAGAAACCAACAAACAAACAAACAAACCAACAAACAAACCAGGGCTCCGTCTTCAACAGGAAGTAATGAAGTCATGAAGTCGATCCACTGGTGAACAACGAGTCCTTGAAACTGCTCAAAGAACCAAAATACATTTTACTGCATTTACTACGACTGATGGAGCAACTGGAACAGGTGGTGCAGGTGATGAAGAGGACGTGAAAATGATGTGAGGGGATGAAGAGGATGTGAGGTGATGAAGAGGAGGATGAAAAGGATGTGAGGTGATGAAGAGAAGGGTGTAGAGGTGATGTAGAGGTCATGGAGCTGATGAAGAGGAGGGTGTAGAGGTGGTGTAGAGGTGATGAAGAGGAGGATGTAGAGGTGATGAAGAGGAGGGTGTAGAGGTGGTGTCTTGCCAGGTGGAGGACCAGGGCTCAGATCATGCACAGGAGGCCTCCTGTACGTCCTGTGGACAAAGAGGTGGAAACAATGAAAACGACATTTGTGAGGCGGAAGGTGACCTGCTGCTCTCAGTCCTGATCCACTGACTTCCACACACACACCACCACTGGTATCATGGAGGCACCGCTTACACCAGTGTGTGTGTGTGTGTGTGTGTGTGTGTGTGTGTACCCAGGCTCCACAGGGTGGTCTTTGCAGCCAACTCTTTGGCGTCGTCCAGCAGGTGGCACAGTGCGTTGGGCATGAAGGTCCTCCGAGTGGACGATATCACCACCTGCACACACACACACACACACACACACACACACACACACACACACACACACACACACACACACACACACACACACACACACACACACAATATTTTTTTACAAAGAGAAAACTGTCCTGCGCATTATGAAATGGCTCTGTTTGGAGAAAACACCAATTTTGCTTCAGCGAACCGTACTCTGCGTGTGTGAGTGTGTGTGTGTGTGTGTGTGTGTTTGTGTGTGTGTGTGTGTGCGTGTGTGTATGCGTGTGTGTACCTTGTATATGAGCAGCAGACGCCCGTTGGGCTCCAGTGTGGAGAACAGGTAGTACTCTGGCGGAGTCCAGAACTTCTTGGCGCAGTAGTACTCCAGCAGGGAGACGGCGGAGGAGACCTGGCTGGGGCTGAGGGACCCGGGGCTGGAGGGGGACAGCGGGATGTCGGGCAGCAGGGGGACCAGGCTCTGGTCTGGGTCTATGGGGGGGTCAGAGGGGTCAGAGGGAGGGTCAGCTGGTTCCACAGATGATTCTAGAGTCGGTCTGATTAATCAGTTCTCAGTGTGAGAACCTCCATCAGCTGCTCCTGCTCCTCACCTCCTCCTCCTCCATTGTAGATGGGGCTTCCCTGGCCAGTTGGCAGGGGTGTGGATCTCCTGGAGGAGCCATGACCTCCTCCTCCTCCTCCTCCTCCTCCTCCTTCTTCTCCTGGGTGGCCCCGCCCATCGGACCCCTTCCTGGTGGCGCTCCTGTCCCTGGCCAGCCGCACCTCCACGGCGGCGCCGTCGACGTGGACGCCGTTCATGAGGCTGAGCGCCATCACGGCGTCGCTGCGGCGGCGGTAGTGGATGAAGGCGTAGCTGCCGATCTTCTTGACGCGCTCCACGCAGCCCGGACTGGAGCGGGAGAACTCCTGGTGGAGGGTCTCCTCCGTCGTGTGAGGCTGCAGGTTGCACACCTGCGGGAGGCGCCGGGGGGGGGGGAAATCGGTCATCGTGAGGTCAGACGATCTGCACCGAGAGGGACTGGCTTCGGAAGCGGTCTGGGACCGGTTCGGACCAGTTTACATCTGGGCTTAAAGACCTGCTTCTGGGGGACCAGGAGCTGGACTGACTCACATAGAGGACCTGGGCAGGCTGTGGACACTCCCGGTCCTTTAACATCTCTGACTCCGCCCACTTGACCCGGATGGACTGACCCCAGGGCTGCACTGAGGAGTAATGAGGAGTAGTGAGGAGTAATGAGGAGTAGTGAGGAGTAGTGAGGAGTACCTGTGATGAGCTTCCTCCTGGCCAGGGCTGCAGCTTTGTGGGATTCAAATTCGACGAAGGCAAATCCTCGATTTTTGCCTTCTGCATCTGAACTGCTCAGAGGTACAGCCACATCCATTACACCCTCTGTGACCTGGAACAATATAACAACAACAACACAATCACATCCACTACACCCTCTGTGACCTGGAACAATATAACAACAACAACACAATCACATCCACTACACCCTCTGTGACCTGGAACAATATAACAACAACACAATCCCATCCACTACACCCTCTGTGACCTTGAACATAACAACAACACAATCACATCCACTACACCCTCTGTGACCTGGAACAACATAGCAACAACACAATTACATCCATTACACCCTCTGGGGCCAGTGGCCTGTACTATGAAGCTGGATTTCCCCTTATTGCTCACTTCTCTCCAGGATAAATCACCATGGTAACTGACACTGAACGTCTAACCTGCTCTGGACCAGGTTATGTTCTTGATAAGCGGTCAGAGCTCCGCCTCCTGGCCAATCAGATCTCTTAGAAAATGACCAGCCCATTCTTAAGTGATGGTGAGTGGAGATGAGAAAGTAATTGAGAGCGATCTTTTGACATGATAAAATAAATCCTCGCCACTCAGGCTTTGAAGGAGGTTTTATTTACTTGTTCCAAGTCTGTTTATCTCCACGAGGGTTGATCTGTAATAATGAGATTAATGATAAACACCTGACAGAACTGCAGAAACATGAATTTATGTAACCAGAACTACTCTTGTTGTCGCGGTGATGAATTAATATTCCAACACAAAAAACCTCACACAAGAGAAACTCAGGCTCAAAACGACTGGATTGTGTTCACAAATCCAGAAAGTTCATCTTGGACACGTTTCTGCAGTAATAAAAAAGTGAAAGTGAGTGATCACAGTGCCGTCCGTTTATATCGCCGATGAATGAATATCATATAATCCCACAAACTCGCGCATTAACAAGTCAGGGGTGTTCTGGCTTCGGCTGCAGCAGCAGTGTTGCTTTTAGCCTGGTGGATGTTTTGATTCTTCACTTTATCGGAGAATAATCACTACTTCAATAATCTGTAGACTGCACTGCAGAGTGTCTCAGTGTATGTGATTGGTCAGAGCCCACAAACTCCGCCCCTTCCATATGAACACACACGTGAGTCTGGCTTGAAATTGAGAGTTGATAACCTGCTATCCTGTCTGGATAAATTAACCCAGGAAACAGAGAGCGATCCTGGATTATGTTCATACACATAATCCAGGTTGGTAGTTCAGGCCTCTGGCGTGTGTTTACCATATTCATCTCCTGCAGGATGTTGTCCCTCGTCTCGTCTCGGGGGATGGGGCTGATGAAAAGACGGCAGTTGTCCACACTCGGACACACGCCGATAAACTTCCCCGGACGAATCTCGAAGTTATCCAACATCTGGATCGCTCTGTGAGCCTCGTCTCTGACACACACACACACGCACACAAACTTCGAGATGTGATCAGAGAGAGAGAGAGAGAGAGAGAGAGAGAGAGAGAGAGAGAGAGAGAGAGAGAGAGAGAGAGAGAGAGAGAGAGAGAGAGACAATCACCTGCTGCTGAACTTGACAAAGCCATAGCCTCGGTTCTCTCCACTGAACTCCAGCATCAGTCTGAACTCGTAGACTCGTCCAGCACGCTCGAACACAGGGATCAGCTTGTCTTCGAATATGTCTCGGGGAATCTTCCCAACAAACACCTCACAGCCATGAGGGGGCGGCGGGCCGTTCCACCCTGACACACACACACACACTGGTTTGTTTTTTGGGGTTTTTTTTGCTCCTACTTTTCTGCTCTGTCTTCCCGAGGTGTCCAGTGTGTCTCACCTGGCGGCGGTCCGCCGTACGTCCTCTGTCCATTCACCTGCGTCATGCTGTAGCCCGTCCTCTCCATCAGAGCCAGCAGCGCCATGTTGGCCGTACAGGACTCCAGGATGGAGGGGTTTCTGTACGCCAGCCAGTCCACGTCCTCACCGGGGTCTGCCTTCGCCGTCATGTTGCCATCTGTCAGGAAGTTAGGGTTATTATATTTTTATACAAACCCAGCGGTTTCCTGTCCGGTCAGGTGACTCAGGAGGAGCATAAATATAAGAAACCTGCTATAAATCCTATATAACGCTTAACGGGCCGGATTGGAGCCGTTAAGCGGCCAGTTTTGGGGCGCGGGTCTTATGTTGGACTGAGTGAAACTTCCCAGCAGGTGCTGGCTGTCTGCCCATTAGTGTGTGAACACTTACAACCGCTGCGATTTCGCAAGTCCAAGGTTCGACTTTGCACATATTTTAGAGGATTTGAGCAAACCTTCCACTTTTTCGAAGATTGAAACTGGGCACTGAAATGGGTCTGCCTCTATTTAAACTGGCTTTAGCAGTCAAAATACAAGCTGTGTTCAGTCATCTATTAATTTTTTTTTCTATTTTGTGTTTAAATGTTTTATTGTTAAAAGAAGCTAACTTGCTAACCTCCTGCTAACAAACACTGTGACACTCCCAAGGACTCATTTAACAGCAGTGAGATTTTCTGAACACTAATGTGAAGCTTTCTAACGGTTTTATTCCCGTTTTTCACTTTTAATTAAAGTTTAAGGTAGAAAAAAAAATGAGCAGCTGAAGCTAATAGTTAAAGCTCTTGGAGCTAAATTACCAGAAGTCACTTCTGTGTCCCCACATGTCCGTGTATCTGCACAGATAACCAGTTAAACTCCTACCTTCTTCGTCCAGAGACATTTCTTCGGTACTGCGAAAACGATGTTTTCCAAAATTAAAACTTAAGGCCGTTGAATCACGAACTTTATTTCAATTCAATTTAATGTAAAAAAAAAAAATTAGAAAGAAACGAGCGCGGTTTTCCACAACCGACAACTCGTCCAATCACAGTGAGCCGATTCTGAGTGACGTGTGTGTCAGCCAATCAAAACGCTCAATCTTTGGTGTCACGTGATAGTCATAGTAAGGAGTTTTATTTTTTTAATCTGTAATAATCACAGCAGGATTTAAACAAAATACAAAAGACGGAAATAGATTAAATGTTAATAAGAGTTTAGAGCAGGTGCAAAAAGTTTATGGAAAATACAAAAATGAAAAAAAAACCAAGCAAAAGTTTCAGCTTGGATAAATCTATTTAAAAAAAAGACAAATGAAAGAATAAATATTTGATACATATTTATAAGAACATAATTTACAATAGCGTGACAATTTAATATGTATATATTACTATTACTCACAAGAATTTTAATTAAATCAAACAATATAAATATAAAGTAAGTTCTAAATATATGCAAAAAAAAAAGTAAGGAATAGAATTATATAGTTCATATGTGAATAAAATAAATGAGATAAAAATGATTATGAGGCCTTAAAAGCAGTTGAACAAAGCAATACAGTGGTGGAATAAAAAAAAATTTCTGGGGTGACATGAGGAGCGCACACGACATTTCATCATTCATGGTGATGGAAGAATGTCACGGAGTAATCCAGATTACAGTTACTCCTCACTCTCATCACGCCGCCATCCAGATGAGGAAAGGCAGCAGGGCGGCCAGCAGCACCGAGGACCAACTCACTGTTCCAATGGACAACAGCATGCAGGGAGACAACACCGCCATCACCTTGGCAACGCCTCTACTCAGAAGCCGCTTCCTCACTGTCTTACAGAACTGAGGAGGAGGTGGAGGAGAAGAGGAGGTGATGGAGAGGCGGACGTGATGGGGGGTTCAAGGTGGAGGTTTTTTTATTTGTCTTTTTAATCTTTCATATTGTTTTTTGGCAATTTCAATACTTTTAAACGAGTTTCTGACACTTTTAGAGTTGTATCAAGTCTTCATGTGTACATTAAAGGGTTAAAGGGAGAACACTAGACTGGATTCAATCATATTTATCACACAGCTCCTCAGCTCAGACTAAATTAATAAAATATGGAGTTCCACAGGGTTCTCTTTGAGAGCCGATGCTTTGCACATGATTAAACATGTTTCCTGTATAGAGAATATTATTAGGAAACACTCCATTAATATCAATTTTAATGCAGATTACACACTATTTAGCTATAAAACCAAATGACACTGCTCAACTGGTCAAACAAGAAGTTTGTCTTTAAGACATTAAAGAAATCAGACGAGTGGTATATTTCTACTTTATCTGGTCAGATAAAACAAGTTAATATTTTTGGCCCAAAACATCTGAAAGACAAATCATCTAATCCATAGACTTTCAGCTGCAAGACTATTGTAATTGTCTTCTTCATCGTGATTTCTGACTTCTCTGAGAGACATTTATGTTGGCTTGTGTTAATTTTGCAACCGTCTGTCGTCCCCTTGTGTCTTTTCAGAGTAAATTTGCATCCGATCATCTGGAGCATTGTTTTACACAACTGTACCATTGTCTTTGTCCTCATTTTGACTTGTTTTGCATCCCTTTCATACCCTGTATTACTCTTGTGAAAACATTATTGGAATATTATTGCAATTCTTTGTGGTCATTTGACATCTTCGTGATGTGAGTTCATGTTGATGCTTTTTCAGAGATATTTCTATACACTTTCATTAACTAGCATCCTTCACTGGTCACTTTATCTCTGTTGCCATGATTTTTGTTAAACCTGCCATTATATCGCATGTTGTCCGTCTTGATTGTAATTCTCTCCAGAATCCAATTGTTTTTGTGTGACTTTGTGGTTATTTATTTTTTTATCCTGTTGTGGTTATTTAACATGTTTTTGTATTATTGCTTGTATTGGTTGTCTTAATCTGCAATCTTTATGCAATAGTAATACTTTGATGTCTCAATGATTGTTATGTAAGAGTTTCATGAATCAGAGGGAACAACAGAGCTCTGCGCGTGCGTGCGTGTGTGTGTGTGTGTGTGTGTGTGTGTGTGTGTGTGTGTGTGTGTGTGTGTGTGTGTGTGTGTGTGTGTGTGTGTGTGTGTGTGTGTGTGTGTGTGTGTGTGTGTGTGTGTGTGTGTGTGTGTGTGTGTGTGTGTGTGTGTGTGTGTGTGTGTGTGTTGTCACCTGGAAGGATTGGAAGCTGACTGCCGTCCCGTAGCGACAGAACATAACAAAGTGCTCACAGTTCCACCACAGCAGGCTGTAAGCGACGTCGCCCTGCAGACGCTCCGCGCGCCGCGCCACCGCGTCGCCCTCCAGCGCCGCGCAGCTGCACACCTGCACGACAGCACGCTCCGTTACCACGGCCACACGAAGCTCCTCCTCCAGTGAACAGGAGTTTAGTCCAACAGCAACCGTTTAGCGTTAGCCCATCGCTGGACTAATGCTAAATGTTTGGGGTGAGTCTCCAAGTGGAGAGTTACTCACTCCTTTAAAGTAATTGTCTACTTCTATCAAAAGGAAAGAAGTTACGATATCAGAAGTTGCCAGAAGCACCGGGTCGGGGAAAGGATGGAAACACGCTAATGCTGCTAATGCTGACGCAGGTTCACAGAAGATTCAGTGGAGATGAATTCAGACCAAAACCTCCCAACTGGGCTCTTGAGGCCAGAACATGGACTTTAACACGGGTGGAACAAGTTCACAACGCCTGCAAATGCGACTGCTGCGTTACCTCATCAATAATCCAGATTAACATTTACTGAGAGAGGAAAGTATTTTATTACACCCTGATTGCAAAACCACCCACATTTTTAACCCTGGAGACTTTTATTATTTTCTTTCCAGGTTTCCTCCTTTTGCTTTTTCATTCTTAACATCTCTTCTCTTCCCCCCGTTCTCTCCTGCTTCAACGACTTTAATGTGATTCCAGTGGATTCTGTTCAGGGAGGACACAGTGTCCAGGCTCTCGTGGCACTCAATGGACTCACCCCGTCTGTGGCATTCACCAAGATCTCAGCTCCGAAGGCAAAGTCGTCCACGTGGTCCACCCTCACACTGCCACGCTGAGGACAAGACAGACAAAATGGAAAAACAATAAGAACAATATATAAACAAAAAAAACACGACGCAAACAAAAAGACATGAACAAAAACAACACAGAAAAAGAGAACAGAACGAGATCAGGATGCTGAGCTGCACTGTTCAGGATAGTAATAGACCCGTTAAACTACCAGAAGGATAAAGCAAACAAACAAATAAAAACAACTGTAGGTCAGGTCAGACAGAACTACAACACACCTTCATCAAGACGCCCAGCACGAGCCTGAAGTTCGTCACCATCTGTTTGATTCTGCAGCGATCAGACGACACCAGAGGGAGGATGTCCGGGATGAAGTGAGCCACTCTGACGGAGGAGGGACGGAGGACGGGAAACCAGAGGAAGAGGAGGATGGAAGACAAGAAAAGGTGAGAAAGGGCAAGGAAGCAATGGGATGGGAATAAAGAATAGAACTCACCTGCCTCCTCCCAGGTAGATGCCAAAATGTGTGAAAAGAGTCCGAGGGACCTCCAGAAGGTCTCCTCTCCTGAAGGTCAGGTCGTACCCACTCTCTGTCACCTCCTCCTTCATCACCTCCTCCTTCACCTCCTCCTCCTCCTCCTCCTCCTCCTGGAGACTCAGGGAGGAGATGAAGGTCAAAAGGAGGAGCTGCAGAGGAAACATGGTGCAACGAGATGCAGGAGGAACCAGAGGAGCAGCTGCTTTTATTTCCTGAGGAGGAGGAGCTGAGAGAGATTAGAGAGAGAGAGAGAGAGAGAGAGAGAGAGAGAGAGAAAGAGAGACCTTTAACCAGTCCTTTATTGTTTCAATGTCTTTGAAACATTATTTAAAATTAAAGATTTGCACCGAACAATTAAATACCAGTGAATTGAAGGTAGGTACGACATTTTATATACAATATATACACAAAACAAAAACCAACCAACCAATGTCCAAGAGAAACGCAGCATGTTCTTCCCTCAGTGTGACGACCGTCCTGTCTTTGCTCTGCAGGAAGTCCTGAGACTTACTTCCTTGGATATCGATGAGTCCATGTTAGGAATGCAGACTTTTGTTTTCAGTTGTTTACCTGGATCAGGACACCTTCGGTCCTCTTTGTCCTCTTCACAGGACTCACTTTAAAGTTTCAGCTCTGGTTGTTTTTCTGGTTGCATTTTTTATTTTTTATTTTTTGTGCACCCTGAGTGGTGGCAGTATCATAACATGTGGAGGCCTGCAGGCAATGCAGCATGAGTATACAGCAGTTGTAGCTGTTTACTGCTTTCATCATTGGCAGCGTTGCAAATGTGGACAAACTGTTGACACAATTTGCCCTTAAAGTGAAATGAAATCAATTTCAAATGTATGAAACTTTCACTTACAAGAATATCACATACCCGAAGTGTTTCAGTTTGAGGATATGCACCTATATTGTAATGTGCAACTGAACCAAACATTATGAAAACTTAAAATAGCCACTGTGCAAAAGCACGCCTTGTAAGGACTTCCCTCCATGTACCAAATGTGTCATTTTGAACAAGCAGCACAAATACAGCTTTTAAAGGTAAATCCAAATGAAACACGGAAACTACACGTTTTAATGAAAACGCAACCTCCCTACAGTCGTGGGTCACTGGCATTACTGCCCGACAGTGAGGATGCAAAGTGCTGCAAAGACAGAGCACTCACTAAGATTGCTCTTTTATCAACATGTAAACAAATACAAGCAGATAACTCAAGGTTTACAGTGAGTGTAGTTTAAAAACTGTTGGAAACTCCTGTCAGTCAGTGGGAATCAACTGATTGTGTCACTCTTGACAAAGTCCAGTTTGCACCCACGAAACGCTTACTGCTCGCTGCTGCTACGCTTACGCTCACATATTCTCTGAATATGTGAGCTTGTTGAGGGGAAGCTTTGCCTTCCCACTTCTGCTTTTCATATGAAAAATATCACATCAAGCACAGAAAGAGAGAGAGAGAGAGCAAGGAGTCGGTTTCTATCAGTCGGTGAGTTCAAACACTGTCAATGCTCTGTTTGCTCATTTCACCACAATGTCGAATAACATTTAATATGTCTTGTGTTTCAGATTCCCTTTTAAAATGGAAAGTTTGTTTCTAACGCTTCTGGTAATCCTACCAGGTAAAGAAAACCATTTGTATTTTCACAAAGTGACTATATTTCGAGAGCTAGATTTCTATGTTTTCTTCTCAATAACATTCAATCAAATATAAAATGAAAAATGTGTTCATAATTATTTTAATTGTACTTCTATAAGGGCTTCAGCAAAGAAACTCTTATTTCATTATTGCACTTGATTGATGATTTATTCACACAATAAGTCAGTATTTTTTTTTTAATAACACAGTGTATAGTGGGAAGACAGCGCTCCAAAATGTATAGATAATTCATGAAGCCCGAGAGTTTTTGTTATGTTAAAGCTCGAAATAGTCCAATCTGTGTGATTCCTTTCGGTTTGAATTTCATTCGGCTTTAAAGTTTGACATTTCCCATTTTTCATACCCAGTTTTTTGAATGAATTGTTTCCTCCGTGTCTCTTTCATATAATTGCGGAGCGGCAGTTTGCTTTGAGTGACCGTTCTTTCTTTATTTACAGTCGTCCGGTGTGGAGACTGGAGGGTCACCTTGGCAGATCAGTGTGTCTTGAAAAGGGCTACGGCACGTATAAAGTGTGGGTATGACTACCCTCTCGGCCACATAGTCACATCCACCGGCTGGTCTAAAGCACAATACGGGTCTGGCAGCAGGAGGCTGGTTCTCCTCTCCAGTCTTTATGCGGCGTCGGATCACTTTAAATACGTGGGAAACTACAGGGGGAACTGTGACCTGCAGATCACGGACGTTCAACTGGCCGACGAAGGATCGTACTTCTTCAGTTTCTGGACGACCCTCAACAGATGGACGAGCAAAAGCTCTGTTTATTTGTCTGTGAGAGGTAAACACCCGACGTGTGACATCAGTGTTGTTGGGGAGTCGAAGCAGCGCTGAGCGTGTGTGTGTGTGTGTGTGTGTGTGTGTGTGTGTGTCAGGGCTGACTGCCGTTGTGCGGCCGAGCACGGTGACCGAGGGCGATCGTGTCAGGCTGACCTGTGAGTCAGGCTGCTCCGACCCGGTGTACATCGTCTGGTTCAGAGACGGGTCGCCGGTGCCAGGTAACGAGTTCCGGGCCGGGAGAAGAGACGCCGGGAGGTACTACTGTGCCGTCGTGGGACAAGAGACGGTCAGATCTGACCCCGTGACCCTCGGTGTTCAGTGTGAGTACCGGGAAAAACTATGGAAACCCAATACATCACGACTGTTTCACGACCAAATCAGAGAACTGGCTTGTTACTTGACCTAAACCTGACGTTTCTCTCCTTCAGACGCTCCGGAGGACGTCGGTCTCTTCTTGAGTCCACAGGGAGACATAATCCAAGGAAGCTCAGTGACGTTGCTCTGCGGGAGCAAAGCCAGCCCTACTGTGAAATCAGAGGGATACAGCTTGTATAAGGACGGGCGGTTCGTCAGCTCGGGGTGGCGCCACACCATCTCTGACGTTCAGCCCGGCCACAGAGGACGCTACCACTGTCAGGCCTGGAACAACGTGAGCCGGGGGGGCGTCCACCGCTTCAACTCCTCTCAGGTTCACCTCGATGTCCAGTGTGAGTAGCCCCGGAAGTCTGGATCCATATTCTGACGCAAAATATTATTTCATCAAATAGAAAAAAAACAAAACAAAATGTCTTGGGTGCAACTTCCTCAAATGCGTCACGCCCCAGTAAGTCAGTCCGTTTCCATTCAGGACGCTGTCGTCATGGACACGTTGTGCAAGTTTCAGTTTGGCAAGAGGAAGTTCTGAAAAAAGGAGGAATGCATTTGTTTCAGCCTCTCAGAGGACAGGCACTTAAGTCCTGGGAAACGGAACATTCAAGGCTATTTCAAGACGGCTTCTCAAATTTGCTTAAATGCCAGAATTCACATGCTCCAGACTCTAAACTGACTGTAGACCTGAGGTGTGCAACCTGCAGCTCCAGAGCTCCATGTGGCTCTTTAGTTCCTCTGTAGGGGCTCTCTGAAGCTTTCTGATACTTATATGGAGAGAATTCTTCTTTTATTATTTGATTTGATTTGCAGATATTTTGTCTCCTGGCTACAAACTGCTAAAATTGCTATGAAAAAAAAGAAGAAAAAAAAGGTTTTCTTTTTAGCATTGGTGAGTCAAAAGCCATTTTGGCTAAAAAGAAGAAGAGGTAAAAAACACAAGTAACCAAAATCTTTGAAACTGTGGTTAACATGGCGAACATGACTAGAAAAAAAAAAAAAATGGTCAAAAGTCAGAAAGACCAAAACAGCCAAACTGGCTGAATCAGTTCAAACTGGCTAATAAAGTTAAAATGGCAATAAACGGCTACAAAGGCTAAAACAGCAAGATTAACTATAAATTGTACTCATGTAATTTACATTTAGCAAAACTCCATGAATAACTTATCAAGCTGTGTGATCTGCTATGATTACATGTGCTTTGTTGCTCCAGAAGAATTTTTTTGAGTGTGACAGTGTTGAGGAAGGAGCGAAAAGAAATGTTGGAATTACCAAGGTCAGTTGATGACATCCATCCATCCATCCATCCATCCATCCATCCATCCATCCATCCATCCATCCATGACACAGAGGGTCAAAATCAACCTCCCATGCATGTTTATGGCCCGTTAGAGGAAAATGGAATAACCACAGAAAAGCCATTTTGGACCACTGCTCCAACATGCAAAATTAGGTCCAAAGGAAAATCACAACTATTCTCTAACGACTGGCCTCTTGTACGGACAGAGCCGAGTGACCCGTTGCCCTCTTTATTTTCCCAGATCTTCCCAGGAACATTTCCGTGTCGGTGACTCCGCCACACGCCGTCGAGGGCGGCGCTGTGAATTTGTCCTG
The DNA here is from genome assembly GCF_963422515.1 of Blennius ocellaris. Lineage (NCBI taxonomy): Eukaryota > Metazoa > Chordata > Actinopteri > Blenniiformes > Blenniidae > Blennius > Blennius ocellaris. The sequence goes on along the minus strand of NC_137657.1, from coordinate 26,710,124 downwards.
CAGCAGTGACGCCAACCCGCCGGCTCACAGCTACAGCTGGTACCGACCGACCGGCTCCGGCTCACTGCTCCGGGCCGGCTCTGGACCGACGCTGGCTCTTCCCTCGGTGAACGCCGACGACACCGGGCTCTACTTCTGCAAGGCCGCGAACCGTCTGGGAGAAAACAACTCCACCGAAGTGCTTCTGACGCTGGAGATAAAGCGGCCCGGTTCGTTCCAGAGTCCAATGTTTTGCCACTTTGACAAGCCGATGACCTCTGCCTTTTTACTCGTAGTCTTACTCAACTCAAAGTTGGAGAAAATGTTATTTGCAACATGAACTCACTGGGTATCGTCCCTCCTCAGGCGTCCAGACCCTCCCCGTGTTGGTTGGAATTGGAGTTTCTCTCGTTGTGATACTGGTGATTGCGTTGCTTTTGTTCTGGTGAGTCAGTGAGGAAACTTGGTGTGACTGAGTGACTTTACTGCCAGATGCTGACTTTGCCTGCAATTTTGCCGTCGTTGCATAAAGTCCACGAAGCGTCTCGCCTCGTGGGGTTGTAAGTCACTGCACTAAGAGACGGAAGGACACAAATGATCTAAATATATAACTGTAGTACTCATATTCTTCACTGAGGAGTAGTACTGATTCAACTTATTACACACATGCATGCACACAAAAAATATTAAAAGAACTTTCCTCATATAGGACGAAATGTAGGCAGGAAAATTAGATTTGCATGTTACGTACAGTCAGCATGCAGGGAATTTTCAATGTTTTTAAATAGGTTGCGATGAATAGGCTCTTTTATCTCCTTATGTTTATGCATCAGCTTTATCTTTTGGTACTATCATATAACTTCCCTAATATTTTCAAGACGAAGCAAAAAGTTTGAATTATCCATTTCAAAGTGCAAATGATGCTTCTTAATATATTTTGTCGAATGTCACTTTGGCAGGAGGAAACAGAGGAGCGTTGCCGACAAAAAAGTGAGTGCGTCCAACACGGGACTCCGGAAACCCAGCGAAGAGTTCAGATGTTCTTTTCCCTGATGCGTGATGAAAATACCAGGTGAAACGTTGCATTAAGACGCAGGCTGGTTGTGTTTCTCCCCAGAAGACCTTGTGTGACGTCACACTCGGTGCAAGAGGATCCAAGTCTCTGGCCGTCGAGGATCCCTCTGACTCGCTTTATGCCAACGTCCACGTGGCGCCATCGTCTCGTCCACCTTATTCTCCCGCACAGGAAAACCCCCACGATCAGGCAAATACTGAACACGGCAGGACGTCGCCGCTCACGGCAGGAACCACGCAAAGTGACGTCTCGACCCTCTCGCAGGCTCTGGCGTCAAATGAAGACGAGGTCACCTACTCCACGGTGACCATCAAACCCAAAACCCTCGGCGTTCCGCCTCACATCGACGACGGCAGGAGGGAAAGGAGGTAGGTTGAGGTCTGTGGGTGAAATGTGAATTATTTGATAGGGCAGATTTTGTGGTGGGACTTTCACTGATGTCTCGTTGATGAGCATTGAGCAGGTTCAGACGGTTGAATGAAGAAGAGACTTTGGATTCGACGCGAGGGACTTTACTCAAGAGAACTGTCAGAGTCTGTCAACACAGCAACTGACAGAGAACAGACTGAGGGACGTCCCCCTCCTATCGGTTCCTTGTGACACCTTCCTCACGGCAAATGCCAGCTGCAAAAGCCGATTGACTTCATGGAAGGTCACACCTTAGATCAGGGGTGTCAAAGTCATTTCAGTTGAGGGGCCACATCAACCTAATGTGACCTCTGGAGGGCAGAACAAGTCAAACGTGACATATTAAACTGCAGTTATGGACAAATGTCAAAGTCTATCCTTCTTTTGATCCTTTTGTAACTGCAAGAATTTGCCAGTCTATTCTGAAATTTACATATTAAAGTTAATCAGATAGTATTATATTTGCAAAAAAAAACCAACCCTCAGTCACCTGTATATGGATATCGTATTTTTATTCAGGATTAAAACAATTTGTCATCATCTGGAAATTTTGGGAGTTTACGTGTCTAAAGTATCATTTCACATAAATTGGACACCTTTATTGTGAAAGGTGTTGTGTTGTGTGACCTCCACAGATGTATTAATAAATTCTGACCAAGGGCGGTTTTGAATGTCATTTTTGCCAATCTAGTGTTTTTACATCGGCCTCTTTCAGTTTTCATATTTATATGAATTTATTTTTTTTTAAATGACATGGCGGGCCAGATTAGATCCTCTGGCGGGCCGGTTCTGGCCCCCGGGCCGCGTGTTTGACACCCCTGACTTAGATAGTCAATACAAGCCATTCTCTTGGTGTCACGTGAGCTACAGCAATAAGAAGATGTCTCAAGCGGTTGGAGACAGGAGACATTTTAAGAGGCCTTAAACCTCAAACAACTTACTTTCAAAGACGTCTCGCCCACTACAGATTGGACTAAAGATTAGTTGTTTGGTTTCAGAGAAAGTTTAAGGGTTAAGAAAAGGCCAGGCAGCCCAGGTATGTGATTATTTGACTAATATCTTCAATCGTGTGTTGATACTCGTCCTCAGGTCCAGCGCCGGAGAAAACAGCTCGGTGGTATATGCCACTGTGGTTCCGTCCAGCTGAACTTCTTCATCACATCTATTTCCTCTTCAGAATAAAATCCTAAGGTGTGTGTGTGTGTGTTTTAGCAGATTATGGACAGTCTGAATTAACACAACAGAGACATGAATGTGTTTATTTTGTGTGTTTTTTGTCTGTGTGTGTATATATATATATATATATATATATATATATATACATACATATCTATTTATGTGTTTCTAAGTGTTTATATTGCATGAACAATGTTGACAAGTGCTTTTTTTTTATATTAAAAAGAATATTGGAAAAACAGTTCCCTCTATTTCCATTCTGTAATGACGAGTTGATGACAATGATCGTTTTTAATTTATCTTTATTTCAGAACAACACTTGAGTCTTATTCCTCCTGACCCACTGCATTTCCTCCAAACGTAAAACACCTTCTACACTTCTATAAACAGGCACGCAGGCAGCGGTTGAAACGAGACTTTTCAGTACTTTTCCATGCATCAGTTTTTGAGTGAGCCTCATTCGACTGAACAGAATCTCCTTCACGGTTCAGATCCAGTCAATTTATTTCAAATTTTATTTAAAAAAAAAAGCTTGCTGTGTTATTGTCATCACTTTCATTGAGGCACATATACATACTGCTCAGGCACTCCTCAGAAAGAAAGCTTATGTTCACATTGTATTTTATCTTATTTTGGTATCGTAAAAAAAGAAAGAAAAGAAAAACACACATACACATCGTAAATCAAACGTTAAAAAAAAGTGCCGGTGGTTATTTTGCATCGCCATGCCACTGTAATCCGAGACATATGTAAAAATCCACACTGCTGAAATTATTGTTTGTTATTTTTCCTTATGTTTCATGTGATTATTCTTGTATGATACATCACTATAGGTGTATATATTTTTCCTTCAGAAACACAATTGTAGCCCGTATTGCACCTCCGGTTGTTATAGATTTGTGGATCATTTAGATATCTAACAATTCTAATAAAAAAAACATCTAATATTTACAAGACAACGAGAACAGGCTGATTTAAAATGAGGACGGTCGTTACCGGTTTATGTAGGCATGTACCTTGTGTGGATAATTACAAATTTGTGCTCGCTCATATAAAAAAAACATGGCATTTATCATACAAGTGTAATTATATAATGACATTTCCTTCTCATGAGCTCCCTTTAGGTCTTAGTTATCAGTATTCATGGATATTTAACAGTTAAACAAATTGCTTAGCTCCACAAGACTGTGGCAAAGTGCTTAAAGTGTCACGTTTGGACAATAATCTCTCAGCAGGCACAAGTCAGCACTAATTTGAAAATCCACAATAGTTGAAAAAAGATCCCCACTGCAGATAAAGTAAAACAAGGTAGAAAGTTCCATAAGCAATGTTTTACAAGTCGAGCAATTAAAAAGCTTTACCTCATATGTAGTCAGAATTATTTACATTTTCATGTGTAGTTGAAATATACACGCGATAGTCACCTCAGAAAAAGAGCAGTAATTCCAACAATATTTAGACTTTTTGATTCCCTCAAAGTAACAACTGGATTGTTTTTTGTTGCGGGTTTTTTTTTTTTGGCAACTTTAATACTCAAAGATGTGTTTGTCTTTTATGAATATATGAAACATGATTTGTTTGTTTCTAATTAGATCATACATGTTTTAATATCCTGGCTTTAATAATGATTTAGGCAGTAACAATCTTGATGTTAATCCATTTTCGTGTTTGTTCTTTATCCATCTATTCAGCTGATTCAAGGTGACTTTGCTTGAAGGCAACGTACAAACTGGACAGGAAGTCATGAATTATATATGCTGTTCTGCTGATTGCCTCTATAAATGTTGAAAAGATCAGGAAAACCCTCCGTAACCACGTCCTACGGCGATATTCACTAACTCCAAGTTTGATTTCCACACTGACATGCACACATGCTGCCGGCCCAGAGGAAAACATGTGTCGAGGATCTCAGCAGCTTCAAACAAGGTTTTCATGCAGTTGATGATAAGATTACTTTCCACGGATGGTCGGGATCTTGGGCAGATAAAGAAAACTCAACAAAAGCTCAGGAAGTGAACGATTCCTGGGTGCGATATTGTGGCGAGGAGGAAAGTTTGAAAGCACAAGAAGACCGGATCCTTTCCTTCTCCTCTCGGTGGCACGGGCAGGTTCACAGTGTCGCCGGCGGCTTCTATCCATACCGTCATCCACAAGTAGAGGAAGTCCAAATAGTAATGCGGGAGCCTCAAGTTCGGGCCATTTTGTGAACGCCCGGTGAGTTGTGATAGTTCTGGGAGAAGGAAAAAAAGAGGCGAAATGTGATTAACGGAGGCACTTCGGGACGCGTATTGTTTCCCCCCCCCAATCAACATGGTGTCAGTGACCCGAGTCATGCCGCCTCTCACCCTCATGGCGGTGGATATCCAGGGCAGGAATCTGGACACCCGCGTGTAAACTCCGGGTTTCTTGGCCATGGCGCAGCCGGTGCCCCAGCTCACCACCCCCAGCAGCCGGTAGCGGCTGGTCTTGGAGAGGCAGTCGTCTGCCACGAAGGGACCGCCGCTGTCGCCCTGAAACCAAGGAAACGAGTCGCGGAAGGTAAACGTCATGTGTGAGGTTCCCCGTCGGACGCGCGGCGGCTAGCGGACTCTGACCTGGCAGGCGTCCGTTCCTCCCTTCTCGAAGCCGGCACAAAACATGCTGGTGGTGATCTGGTTGTCGTAGTAATCCGGAGCGTTACAGACGGCGTCGCTGATGATCGGCACGTTCGCCTCTTGGAGAACATCTGCTAAATGGCCTGTGGGTGGGGAAACATATTGTTAAAAAAAAAAAAGAAATCAACATATGTTTGTTCAAAATGATCTTTATGAATCCTGTAATTGTGAATAAAGGAAACGCTTATGGGTTCAACCAGTAATAAAACATATATACTCACCATAGTAGCCGACATTCCCCCAGCCCGTCACCGTCCCAACCTGTCCATCTATTAGTCTCTGACCGTATGCTGGGAGACAGATAGGCTGGATGTACTCTATAAACACATAACGTTGGTGCCATTAGTGCTCATTATAACGTAGAATCTTACTGGTTCTATTCCTGATGTGGTTTCCAGTCTTTGGTTGTTTCTGAATCTTTTGTTTTGCAGATTCCTTTTCCTTCTTCTACCTTCTTCACATGCAATGTGCAATAATGTTGTATTGTGATAATGATCATGTGATCTCTGATGGATACAAAAAGTTAAACATGTGAATGTCCGTGTGCTTTGAGGCTGTTATCTGAATAATCCCAGTGTCCTTTCTCTTGCTGCTATTCAGCGGACATCGATCAGCGACAGGCCTAAAAACTTCAAATAACCAATGTTATATTTTCCAAAGTACAGTGTAGGATTATTTTGTAATTATAGACACCAAACACTAGATGTCAGACATGCTCATGTTGAACACAACTTTGCTTTCTGCCGCATGAGCAGAAAGGAAGTCTGTACATCTGTATTTTGTCTGCAGACTGCAGAATGAAGTGTTTGACAAACCTCATTCTCATATCAGTAATTCACTAATGCCGCTGGTTCAGAATTTTACCACAGCATCAACTTCAATTCCTTAATTTTTGCCGGTCACACATAAAATCTTCAGGAACTCGGTTAAAAAAAAAAAAAGACATGAGTAAATACCATAAGTAATTATTGATGAATGTTTGACACATGAACACTGTCAGCAGGATCTCATACAATCCTGAAGAACAAGAACAGGAGCCGCCATCAGTCCTCCCTCTGCCCTCCGACCCTCATCACACTAACAGAGGCGCCGCCTACCGTTGAAAGTAAGCGGCTGGGTGAGCGCCAGGACGGCGATGTCTCTGCTGTTGTCGTCAATGTTAGCGTCCACGAAGGGCAGGTAGCTGCTGTGGTAGACGATGGTCTTTACCTCCGCCACGTTGGCATTGACTGGCTTGTTGTAGATGGAGCCCAGCAGCACACGCCAGCGGTTAACGAAGCGGTATCGCCTGAGGAAAAAAAAAAGGAATGAAACACGTCAAACACTCGCAGGCACACACGTGATGACGCTGACGTGTTTTCATGTGTTCGCGGAGCAAAACGAAATGCATGTGGGAAACGCGATAAACGGACGTATATTAAAGTTGGTCAGACTTGAGGAACGCCAGGAAATGTAACACCAAACCGTGTTTCGCGTGACGTACTCTGGGAAACAGTGCGCCGCAGAAACGACCCAGCGGTTCGAGATGATGGATCCCCCGCACTGGTGAACGCCATCGTACTGCAAGCTGACCTGCCAGGGCCAGCTGCCCTGCCTGGCGTCCACGCCGCCCACTATGCGGTCGGCGGCAAAGCTTCGCCTTCCGCAGTCTGTCAAGAGGAGGACGAGACAAAATGTTAACCTGACGAGTGACAGTTAAGACAGTCGGCAATCTCACACAAATGACAAGCTGAGGGGGGGAAACAGAAGCCAAAGATGGAGGTGGGGTATAAGGTGTTTTAAAGTCCTAGTGAAATGAAAAATCGACCTCCAAAACACTCTGGCTGTCGCTTCTAGGGACATTTTTATGCTAACTGGCCCAAGGGTAAAATGTTAAAACACGGCAATCTGCGAGAAAATAGCCGATAAACAGCGCTATTTCTGCTGCTGGGCGGAGCTTCTGACAATAATAGAGTGACATCACGAGTTGTGCACACGCCCAAGTTGTGTTGACATTATGGAGGATCAGAGTTTTGACCACGAAGAGACTGAATTTAACCATATTTCATCATCATGGTCATTTCAAATCCAGTGATTGATGAAGAAGACACAGAAGGGTCGTTCTGCCATCGGTGACCCCGTCTGGAACATGTTTGAGGAAGCAGAAGACGCTTCGTCCTCCATTCGTCCTCGTCTCCTCACCAGCCAGTTTTCACCGCGGCTTTGAGGCGTCCTGACTTTTGGCAGAACGACACGGCTTCATGGATCACGTCGAATCGCTTTTTACGACTGCGTGGAATCACCGAAGATGAGTCCAGGTGTTACTTGATCGTCTACTAGCCGCCCGAGCTAGCGGCTCCCGCCACCTGTGCTCCTTTTCTCCTCTCTCGGGTCTCTTCCATGCTCAATCTTTCGTCAAGGCTCATAAAACGCCGACTACGACTTCAAAACACAGCAAAAACTTTGATATTTAAGAGGGAAACGAGCCAATGTAAACACAACAGATCGAGATCTGCACATCTCTTGACGTCGCGCTCACGAAGAAGGATTCCCCCGATTTCGTCGGCTGGAGATTCAAAATTCAAAGAACTTTGTTATGCGACAAAAGTGGTGGGGCAGAGTCGGAGGAACCTTACAAGTAGTACCCCATCGTTTTTTGCAAAGTAGTTTTTTACATTTCACTAGGCCTTGAAGTGTGTTAGAGAGAACCAGAGAGGACCTGAGGTCTTACCTTGGCACAACAGTGTGAGAACCTCCCTGCTCTCACAGTCACTGGAACAAAGAAGAAAAAAAAAACAAAAATCAATCCAAACTTTAGTAAGAGACCAGTGAGGAGCGTAAAGAGCAACAGAGAGGACAGCGCCGTGGGCGGGTGGACTGCTCGGGTGTGCGTTACCATGGGAACAGGGAGTCTTTGATTTTCTTGCCGTAGCTGAGCTCTTCCTGTCGGACGCAGAAGAACTCTCCGCCGTCGCCGCTGGCCTCTGGCACCGAGGCCACCGAGTAGTTCACCACACTGGGGGACACACGCAACGGGCTTCAGCCTGGCGTCGCACCACGTCCAGGTTTATTCGTTCACGTTGGCCTCACCTCACGAATCCCACTTCCTCACAGCTGATGCTGGCTAAAAGCTCATTGGCCGGGGAGGAGCACACCTGGCGCCACCTCCTCTGAGCCGAGTCGAAGACCCGGAGACGCTGGTCGGCTGGATTTACCTGGACTGGATGGGATAGATACAGGATTCGTTTGAAACACCGGTTTCTGGGAGAATAATCCTGAAGCTGAAGTGTCTCTTCCTCACCATCGTACAAGCCGGTGTCTTCTTCCATCGTGCAATATGTAACTACAGGGTTGTGATAAAAAAAAACACAGCAAGTCAGTTTAGTCCGTTCAAAACACTTGAAAGAAATACGACATAAAGCAAGTGAGCGTGTTGCTCATGTTTGAATAAAGTGTGTCTGTGGGAGTGCAGCGTCTGACCTACGGCCCAGACGGCGGCTCCAATGGCTCCCAGGGTCATCAGTGTTATACAAACCCCGACCACTCGGCAGGGGGTCAACACGCAGGTCAGAGAGATGCCCCTGCTCCCTGCATACACAAAGACAAACCACAAACACTCCTTACACTCACTTGACGGTTCGTGCAAGTAGACAGAAGCAGACAATCATCACGGTCGGTATTAAACAGTCGAGGGGTTGAGACGTATTCACCTGCAACGCCGAGGCTCATATTCGGGAAAGTAGAGGCTGCAGCCCGCCCGTGTTTAATTTGGACTGTTTAACTGTCATAAAAGCAAATATCAGCCAGCAAATGCCCCATTTTAGCTGACGAGCCCAAATTAAAGAAGCGTGCTGCACATTTCCTGGCACAGACTGAAATGTCCAAACGACACTGGTCAATCAATAGTCTAAAGTCGAGCGTTTCTCCACCAGGCAAGAACAAACCTTTAAACTGGGATATAGTGCCATCTCTGTCCTGCACACACACACACACACACACACACACACACACACACACACACACACACACACACACACACACACACACACACACACACGCACACGGTGTGTGCATACCCCGCATACACATGTTATTCTCAACGTGTCCCTTTCTGCCCTCAGTCTCGTCCAACTCTTCGTCAACATGAACCTCAGCGATACTGAAAACCTCCAAACTCGGATCAGTGAAGCTCTGCCAGTGTGCACCGTCCAGGACCTTTCTTGTCAGCAGTTCCTCGTCCCTACACACACTTTTATTTAACGGGAGCCAACCGCTCAGTCATCGTCGTCATCATCATTAACGCGAAGGCTGGAGCAACAGACTGGACAATAGCAGGAGGCAAGGGTTACAACCCTTCAACACAGAAACGTCAAATCAGACGCCAAGACTGTAAATCTTCATGACGGGGGGGGGAGTTTTATCAACTACCACAAAGAGAAGGTTCAATCCCGTTATCACACAATTGGTACAACTGAAATATTGTTAAGTTCAGCATCTGATGGGTATTTCTTTGATAGTTGGTTTTATGGATTCCGTTCCACAGACCAGTGTTTTTCTAACAGGGAGAGCATGTGAGCTTGACTTCCAGACTTCCACTCTGTAAAGATTAAAGAAAAAAAAAGTGTAGCCAAAGTGGAGGAGCTTCTTTAAATGTCATTTCCAAAGGCAGACGAGTTTCCTTTGGATTGCCCAAACGCTGGTGCCGCCCGGATGTTTTATGTTGAAGTTGGACGATAAAGAGAAGATTGTTCCAGTAAATGGCAGACGTCCATCCATCCATCGTCTCTCCAGCTTTGACCGGTTCAGACTCACAGGGCGTTGGAACAGATCCCAGCGAACTGAAGGTAAAGGGAAGGGTACTGGACACCCTGGACGGGGCGCCGGTCCGTCACAGGACAAACACACAGAGACAGTCGAGCCTTACAATATTAGCAGGTACAATATTACTTGACTTCAGATCAGTCGATTTAGCTGCATTCGATGTGATCCACCATGACAGTCTGAGTTCCAAACTTATTAGTTCATTTGCTGGAATGTTGAAGTCATTGGTCATTTAAAACCTGTGTTCTAAACCATTAAAACTTTTCATCAGATTAATCACGGGCTTGTGAATTAATTTCGATTAACCACTATTAAGTATAATTCATTTGTTATCTATATTAATCACGTTTAATTTTGCATGAGCAGACAGAATCAAGAAAGAAGAGAAGATATCTGCACTTAACATGTTTATTATTAAACACCTTTAATAGTTCATGATGAAAAATCTATTATCTATTAACTATTATTATTATTATTATTATTATTATCATTATTAGATATATAATAGAAATTATTATAGACATTATTAACATGTTCCAAAACACATGATTTGCTCCTTCCTACAGAGTGTGTATAATACTTTGAATCCGTCGACTGTTTTCCTTCTTTGGGGTATTTCTTTCTCAAATTTCCCATCAAAAGGACCAAACATGCTGTTTTGTCTCCGTCTTGGATCAACTGCCAGAGACGTTTAAGGGTTTTTGAGTCGTCTTGCATTGCAGATGGTTGATTGTTTTAAAACGATGATGGATTAATCTGCATTAATGCGTTCGTGAAGATATCCCTATTTCTAACACCTCAGAATAATCGTGTCTGTTCGTCAATACGAAGCTCACTTGCTCAGGTGGAATTGTTGTTTTTTTCTCTGGAAAAGTGCCTTGAAAGGACCGAGCTGTATTTGGCGCTATAGAAAGATCTGTTGACGACACTGCATAAGACCAGCAGGACTGTGGGAACACTACCTGGAGACACCGTGGGCACAGCAGCATTCCCAAATCAGAAACATGGCGTCCTGCTTCACACGCTTACCTCTCGCCTCACTCTGATTAAAAAAGTTCAATATCTGTGCTTACTTACGCGGTCGGCCTTTTATTCCGTTGGACACTTAAAACACTGCTTTTAGAAGCTTGGACAAGCCTGACTGCTGCATCTCTGGATGCACAATATGAAACCAGGTCTGTTTTTGTAGCTTACAGGACCTTCTTCTCGCTGTTTTCATTGCTTTGCATGAAGCGACCGCCGGAATGACAAGGAGGCAGTGTTTTTCCAAAACCCCGGTCGGACCGCCGGGTCCCACCGACGTTGTATTTTGAGGGCGTTATCGAGAAATCCGATAGCGGTGCGGACCTACTACTCCAGTGACCTCAACCCTTCTCACTGCTATCTCCTCACATCGACAGCGTCTCTCTGAGTCGACCGCTTTTTCCCTTTGATAACCACCTCCATTTTCTCCTCTGCACCCTCCCTTTCCCAACCTGTCTTCACCTCCTCCTCCTCCTCGGGGTTTCCCTACACGCTCTCGCGCTCAACACAATGAAGCTGTTGTTGTTCTTTTGAGATTCAATGGCGACCGGGGGCATGCCGCTCACAAGGAGGAGGACAAAATAGAGACAGAAACCTGTAAAATGGGACACGGGTGACTCAATATGAGTGAAACATCCACGTCACCTTTAATCGACGGGACATTCCAGGCTCGTCTCCGCTCCCCCCCACACTGTGCTTTGCTGGAAAAGCCGAAACCTTTCCTCCAAACCCACATGGAAAGAACCTATACGAGGATATATGCGCATATACGAAACCTATAAGCAGTTTATATGCACATATATGCGTATATATGCCACATATAGGCAAAATTGAGGTGCATATATGTGAATATACAGGCCATATAAGTCTCTTGTACTGCTTCCTTATTTCCACATATATATAGCCCATATCTCACTTTGGCAACTGTCATACATTATCAAGGCAATAACTAAGAACTAACTAAAAAACAATTATACAAGAAGAACATACAGGTGCATACATGCACACATATATAGGTGCATATATGTACCTATATAAGTGCCTGTATGCACGTATATGTGTACATATATGTGCATTTATGTACATATAATATAGGAAAATGGCCAATTTTATATATGTCACATATATTAAAAATCTATATCAAAACCTATATTAAGACATATATGTTTATATAGGTTCTTTCCATGTGGGAACCTGACTTCATTTACCGATACACACATACACCCATGCCGCTTTTTTTTGCTCAGATCCTTTCAGTCTCCTCTCTTCCTCCGCTCGTACCGACGCTGCACACGGTCCAGCCTTGCAGGGACAGAACAAGCAGTCCATTGTGTTTAAAGGTCTACCTGAGATCACCGAGTGGCCGCTTGTGTTCTGAAGGAGGGCCGGCTGGGAAGAAACATCTACGTTTTTAGAACAATCAGTCACGTGTTTTCTAGTAGATTTCTCTATGAGGTCACAGTGTTCTCATTCTTTAACCCTTTTCTTTAACCAATGGATCGAATGATGTTTCTACATTTTTAAAGTTGTGGAACAGGGATGTGAAGCGTGAGGCCTGTGGGCCGAAAACCGACCAGCAAGAGGCTCAAATCAGGACGAAACACCAAGCAAATTGGTAAATATTTCAAAGAAAACACAGAATTGTTCATTTTTTTTTCTTAGGGTTGGGCGATTTGGCCTAAAAAAAAATTCAATTCAATTTGATCTTTTTTTTTTTTTTCTCAATGCAATTAAAAATGACTGCAGCCGTCAGATATATTATCAAAAGTGTAACTTGATTGCTGCGACTGTCCTCAGAGCTAAAATGCAATCAATCCCAAAAGAAAACGTAAATGAGGCTCCGTCATTCAACAAATTCAAGCTTTAACCAGGTTTAAGCAAAAGTGCAACAGCAGCTATGGGAAACCCACAAGAAATGGTGGAATGGAATGCGAAGACTGCCAAAAAATTAGGAGGGGGGGGGGGGGTTACATTGAGATTGCAGTATAGGTTTCTGTAGTAATTATTCAGTTTTGTGAAAAGCTAGACACTCTCATCATGTTACAGTCTGGACAGTGGAAGTTTCCCCAACTCAGTTCTTCAATATTACAATGTGTATAGTAGCGAGGACTTTAGTTCAGCCTGTGATCGGACAGAAGAAGGAGAATGTGGTCATTTCAACTGCTCCATTTGTTTCCTTTCATGTGGTTGTATAATTGATTTTTAGAAAAGACAATGACTCCAGAGGTCTGGATACGTCGACCCGCCAGAGTGTGACAGGATGCTTCGTTGCTACGGTGTGCGTTACTGCGTTGCAGTAAATATATAGTAACAATGACTCAACGCACGCTGAGTGTTCCTCATCCGCACACGCAGTTTCTACATTTTAAGATGGATGATTTCTGCCTCCTTTTACATGACTCCCGTTGTCCTCGTCGTATTGGACGGCGGGAGGGAAGCCCACCGCCTCAACAGCAGCCTCGTGGAATGTGCAGCTGAACACAGTCGAAAACCCCTGAGAAGGACTGTTTCGCGTCATCAGAAGTGTATTTTCCAGGTAATATTCATTTTGTTTTGTGGAAAATCTTAAATCTGAAAATCTGACACAACTTCCAAACGTGTCTCAAAAGTTTCTCCTACAAGTGGGGGGGGGGGGGGGGGGGGGGGGGGGGGGGGGGGTAAGCTCTTCTGTTTGACCCCCTGCGACGGAGGTTGATGTTTAATAGGCCTTGTGGTGAGCTCCACGCTTCACCACAGGAGCACCTGGTGCTTTGAGATTTACAAAACTGCTCTCCAATGAGAAACATCAGGCTGAGGTGTGTGAGGGCCTTCTGAAAATGTGACACACACACACACACACACACATAGAGAGAGAGGAAGACAGAGGCTTTGACTCATTGGTTACCATGGAGAACCGGTCAAACTACAAACAACAGCAGCGTTCCGTAGATGTCGGCGTGATCATGAAGATTCCTCGCTCTGTGTCACCAGGCTGCCGTTTCCCCAACCAACTTGTTCATACATGTCAGCCTCCTGAAAATAGGCGGCCCACATAATCCCAGCTCAGACGCCAGCAGAACAACTGCCGTGCAACTCCCAAAAAACCACCCGGTGGCCCTTTATTGTGATTACACACGATTCACCGCATCTGGGACGACTCTTCTCCTCGCTCAGGAAGCAGAAGCTGACGGAGGCAAGCGTCTGCCGAGACGCAGACTGCAGCAAAAGGCGGCGAACGCGAGGACGTGGAGGCATGTGGAGGTGACGGAGATCATTGTGTTGGGAGATGTACGGTAAGAGCTGCAGCAAAACAACGTCTGAGGTGAAATGAAGATTTGAGAAGCGCTGTGTTGCACACAGCAGACACACTGGCATCATTTGCTTTCCAATGAAAGCAATGAAAAGACACGTTATCTTTTTTGCTCCTTTACAGCCGTAAACTAAATGGGAGTAATAAAGCCGCTTCATCATCACGTCGCTTTTCAGCCGATGTCAACAAACAAAACGTGTGTCAGTGTTCCTGTCCTGTAACGGAGCTGCATCAAGGCGCATTCACAGTGAGCGCTTTGTTGATAATACTTCAGGGATTGTGATATTCCTGACCCCATTAATTGTAATAAGTGACAGAAATCTTGCGTCCGGTCCAAGCCCCTCGTTCTGGAAGCCGAACAACAAGCCTTGGAACATAAATCCAGCGGACGACGGCGGGGCAGCTTGGAACAAACCGTGTTAATGGTTAACTGCAGAGTGGTCTGATGTCTGTTCTCAAACACAGAGAGCAAGGCGGCGTGCGCTGCAGCGTGACCGGCGTGGCGTTTCGAGCCGCGCACGCGGGAGTCCGGAGGAGAGAAAACAGGAATGTGTGTGCAGCATGTGCACTCGGTTCGCTCACCCATCTTCCCTTCTGTCACCACTTTTTCAGCGTACATCTGTGCACAAGAGGAAGCGGAGGGCAGCAGGAGACAATGACGATGATGATCCCGTCCTCCTTCCTGTCGTCTCGCCTCGGTCAAATTGCTCTCGGGCCTTTTCGCCTGGTGACATAACATCGAGGCACCGTGAGGCAAAACATATTTCACTGAAGGAACTGATTTTGTTTTTCGTCGCTGTCACTTTAATAGTACAAACACACTTTTATCGCTGATACATTGCTTAATAAGACATATATATTAGTTTTTCAATACATCAGCAAGTGCTGCTAGTTGTAATAATAATAATAATAATTATTATTATTATTATTATTATTATTATAAGTGTTCAAACTACTACCCTTCAGGGCAAATTGATGACAGATTGTTTTGTCTGGTAAAATAACATCAAGGCTGTTATACGTCATATTTTAATAATGTTCTCTACAACACATAAATACTTAAAATGTTGATTGCGATTTTAAAATATATTTAAAGGTGAGAGAATAAAATTGAAAAAAAAAAGATTGAAAAAGAGCTTGAAGTGAGGAAAACCATTAAAACTGAACTAGATACAAACGTAAAATACATAAATAGACTTAAGGGGGGAGTTTTATGGTTATCTTTTTAAATGAGTTCAGCTTTGCAGCCCTGCCAGTTAGAGCTTCCTCATATATGAAATGTTATAATGCGCTGAGGTGTATAGAATATAATAAAACACTTTTATTAATCCCAGAAGAAAATTCTTTCTCCCTTTTATTAATTTTTTTTACATAAACCACAGTTTAAACTACACTTATTGGCTGATACACAGCTCAGTAATGAGACAAAGACGTTTTACATTTAACCATCGACATTACAATAGTTTCCCATTACATGATTAATAATTATTTCTAAATCATAATTAGAAGAAGGCCATTTAACTCTAGACAAAGTGATGGTGGGAGTTAAGTTCAAATAAGACAAATGAGATGAAATAATGTTAAGAGAGATTCAATAATATACAATAATGTGCGTCCAAGAGGGTTTATAATGGGATGTGTCGGTTCAGGCCCTGCTGGGACAGAGATGGTTAAATGGGTTCAACAGACTGAAGGCCATGAAAAAAAAAAAAAAAAAAAACAGAAAGAAAAAAGTTCTCAACGGCAAAACTAAAATGCTCAAATGAAGTGAAACATTCAATGACTTTCAAATAATTTTCAGTGAAGTTGCATGTATTTATGAGACACAATGGCTTGTTAATAGTTACAAAATAAGAGTTTTGGGGGTTTTTTCCCCCAGAAAATGTCTCACCTGTGGAGCTCCAACTTCCAAATCAGAAAATTTTTTAAATTAAAATTAAATCCAACTTTGACAATTAGACAAAAACAAAAAAAAAACCCTGACGCGTCTGTTCAGACGCCACCTCGTCTCAACTTTAATCCACCTGTAGTGAAACTCTCTCTCTCTCTCTCTCTCTCTCTCTCTCTCTCTCTCTCTCTCTCTCTCTCTCTCTCTCTCTCTCTCTCTCTCTCTCTCTCTCTCTCTCTCTCTCTCAGGTGACGAAGTGTCCAAGTCGTTCCCGTCAACCGAAACCTCCGGTTCCCATTTCCAAGAGGAAGAGGAGGAACATCTGGACGCTGGGAGACGCAGCCGGAGGGGAGAGTGTCGCTGGCCCGTTGAGTCTCTGCTGGTCAGAGGAGCTGCGGCTCGCGACGCTCTAGGAGGGGGGCCCCTGATGACGTCAGCTGACGCAGTGGGCTAGAGCGCGACACGAGGGGCCACGCACACCTGACGCAGCTCACCCAGTTTCAACTGACAGGACGAACCCAGTGAAACAGTTATTATTATTTATTTATTTATTTTGTTTTAATTACATTTTAATCCTATAGGGACAACAACACGGTCCTTTTAAGGCACTTTTACAGAGATTAAACAAAAACAAAAAATACTATTTCACATGCGCAAGTAGAGGAGACTGTGGAAAGAAAAACCCCATCAGGAAGAAACCTGCAGAACCAGACTTCTACTTTCTCAGTCGGAGTTACAAGACACAAGGAGAGAAAAGTGTAGAACAGATGTAGGAGGGATTCAGGATTCAAACCCAGGTTGGGGGTACGACTTAGGGATCCTATCACTGCCGCTGTGATGCTTCACAGGTTTTTTTTACCCTCAAATCAAGAGCATAACAACTTGCTGGATTCACTCTCCGCCATGCACCTTCAAACACATGAAGAAACATTCTAGTGTCGTAAGTTCCCTTTACCGATGAAAAAAAAAAAATGCCTGTCGGCACCACAGTTCCTGATCGGCTGAGGACATAAAAGGGAAGCTGAGAGATCTGACCAGACTGTCTCTGCTCCGGAGGCACACGCTTCACTCACAAGCCTCGAAAGGAGCGAAGGCCAAGGACGGAGAGCGAGGTCACCATGAAGATGGGTGGCGGTGCAGCGAGGAGCCGCTGCCTGCTGCTGGCGCTTTCCCTGCAAGGCAAGTATGTGTGGAACGTCTCCAACAAAGTGCATTGTGGGAGTATAACTAATACGTGTTGCTCCTTCAGGTGTTCTTGCTGGCGATTGGTCAGTGCGTCTGCCCCCGGGCCCGATCTGTGCCGTGACTGGGTCTTCGGTGGTCCTGCCTTGTTCCTTTGACTTCCCCCGGGGCTCCAATGGGACGAGGGGAGGAGAGGGACAGCAGGTATTTCAACAAAGGAGACATTGTTAACCGTTTGCAGCTCTTCCTTCTGAGAATCTGCAAAAAAAAAACAAAAAAACGGACTTAAAGCTTTGTTTGATGAACTCTTGGTTGCGTTTTGTCAGGACGGCGGAAGAGTAGAAGACCAGATCAGAGTTTTATCGGCGATGTGGTGCCTTGGACACGGTCGGTGTATCACGCCAAGGTAAGGCTAGAGGAACGACTCACGAAACAACAAATGAAAGCTCTCATTCCTCCACCCGGTCCCGTTCCAGGTACGTGTTCCACAGCGCCGGCATTTCCCCCGAGCCGTCCTACCAGAACAGGGTGCGGTACCTGGGAGAGGCTGGAACCGACAACTGCACCCTGAGGCTCTCTGATGTGAGACGGTCGGACAGCGGGAACTACGTCTTCTACCTGGTCACCAGCCACCCCACCCAGAAGATGCCAGCACAGGGCGGGATTCAGCTGCTGGTGGCTGGTAAAGACATACTCCTAACGTACAGTTACCCCAATCCTAACCCTAACCCTAACCCCTAGCCCCTGATCCTAACCCTAACCCTAACCCCTAGCCCCTAACCCTAACCCTAACCTAACCCTAGCCCTAGCCCAATTTAACAAACGTCTTCACACACTGTGACTCTTCCACTGTTGCGACACGCCGGTCTGTTGTTCAAGTCTGAGAATTCATCTCTGCTTTGTTCCTTATTCTCTTTCTGTTCTCTGGTCAAATCTGTCTCGGGATTTTTCGTGTCCAACGTCAACCAGGTGACCGCGACCGTTCAAGAGACGAATGCAACTTTAGTTTTTAATAGATTTACGTTTCAGAATCAGCCATAAACATTAACCAGACACAGTTTCCTCTGAGAAAACCTTTGACATTTTGAGCTATTTGTGGAAAAGTAGAACTGAAACTGACCCCGGGCTTCTAAAGTATGACTTAATGTCATTTTAAACAATATTAGAGTTCCATTTTAAAGCCCTTTGACTTCGCTGGATGTGACACAGGGTCGGTTTTCAAGGTATTTCCACATGAAAAAGCAGCCAGCTCATTTTGTTTGTCAGACGTTGTTCTTCAACCACAAAGTGGTGAGTAATTACTGAAAAAACAGCATTAAGTCATTCTGTTGTTCTGCTCCTTCCTTCTTTTCTGTGTGTGATCTGTTTGCGTTCCAGTTTCGCATTAAGTACTTTAACAACAGTCGATAAATGAAACCACGCAAACTTCATATAGACACTGAGTTTTTTCCAAGGAAAATACGTTCACGACCACAAAATGACACAACAAACAGTAAACAAACGGAAATAATTATATGATTTTGAGGTCAACAATCCAACTCAAGTGTTTGGTTATACATGAATAAATAAGATTCATTTTAAGGAGTATAACATTCATTTTAAGTTTTAAAAATAAGTGAATTAGTATTTTCTTCATTTGTGACACCAAAACTACCAAGTTCAAGTATTTACATTAAAAGTCTGTCATTTATTTATTAAAAATATACCCTCTCATTCAATTCTTCAGCATGTGGTGGAGGGCTGCAAGGGTTAAAATGGTAAATAATCTGTGTCACTTGAGAAAAAAACGGATGGAGGAGCTAATAGTTGCTGGTTGGATTCCCACTGCGGGACCTCGAGCGACGCCGCTCGTCTCACACCTTGATGCTCGAGTACAAAACACTGGAAGGTTATTTGAGAAATCTCAATAAATAACCTAAAGAATATAGCGATCGAATCTATCTTGTAAAATGCATTTCTCCGTTCCACAGATTCCCCCGATGCAGTGGCAGTGCTGGCCAGTCCGTCCTGTGGCGTCCGTGAGGGCGGAGCTTTGAGTCTGGCCTGCTGCAGCCCCGCCGCCGCCACCGGCGCCGCCGGCCCTCAGGCCCGCCTCACCTGGTACAGCGGCTCCAGCCTGACACACAGTGGACAGGTGTGGAAGTTCGCTGCAGTCACGACCCGCCAGTCCGGCAGCTTCCACTGTCAGGTGCAGACGGGCGACCGAGTGCAGAACTCATCACTGCTGAACATCGACGTACAGTGTAAGTGACGTGAAATAAACTATCGGACCCGATGACGTTATCATTTTGAGCAATTTTACATGTAATAAAGCCAACAATGTAAAAACCTGCCAATATTGGTATTGGGTTTTAATGTTACTATTCTATTTGCTTGTAATTCCAATATTAACGTAGCATCACAACCCCTGAATACAACACGATTAAATCAGAATTTCTTGAAAACTAAATATTTTTTTACAGTTTTTGTGCAGTTATCTGATCAAAAACAACATAGTGAATGGCTTAGCTGGGATATTTGCTCATTGAGGATAAATGCGTTTTTTTACTACATTTAAAATGTCCCAAATAATTATGCCATTAGCAGGTGTTACATTATTGGCCATTATTACATCATAGCTTGCTATAACCCCTTGTGAAAAACTTGCACATATTGGCATTAATCATATTTTATGGTCATTCGTTAGTCACATTTCATGACGATTGTGTTAAACCACATACCGCTGGTATAAATCTACATTTTCCATGAGCATTTTTATGCTTGCATCAATGTCATAACTTAGAAAAATAAACTTTCTTCATACAGTTTGACTCTACACGGAGTCGTCATGTGACTGGCGTTCGGTGTCCCTTCTGTCCAGACTCTCCTCGGAACACGACCGTCTCGATGTCCCCTCCCGGCAAGCTCCAGGACGACCTCCCCGCGACCCTGACCTGCAGCAGCGACGCCAACCCGCCCGTCCACACGTTCCTGTGGTACCGGGGGGCGGCGTGCCTCGCCACCGCGGACAGAAGCGTCCACAGAGGGTGGCGGTCCAGAGCCGGCGCCGTGGCGGCGGCGGCAGGCGGAGGCCGGAGCAACGCCAGCATCGCGGTGGACGAGTACGGGACGCACTGCTGCGTCGCACGGAACACGCATGGATCCCAAACCAGCGCCGTCGTGCTCCGAAACTCAAAAGGTGGATATGACGTACACCAGACTGAGCGCCGAAAGCACCTGGAGTTAAACGCTTTCAAGTCACGAGGTTCCTTTGTGACCCAGTTGCAGACGAGACGACCGACTTTATAATAAGGGGGGGTGACAAACCCCTCATGCAGCCCAGGTTCATCTTGAATGTGCCAGACCAGTAGAGAAAAAAGTGCCACATCTTTTAAATTAATTAATTCATTTAAATGTTGATGGCGGCATCAGTTCACACAAATAATGTCCAAACCTGCAAATCATAACTGTGCATTCATGCTTTTATTGCAGCGAGCAATTCAATTCCAACAGTATAAATAGAAAGGAGAAAAAAAACAAAAACCTGTTGTTGGTGTTGGGTCTAATTAATGAAATTAATTTAAATCGTCTGTCATTTAAAAATGTCTATATTTAAAAAAAAACAAAAACCCAAACAATTACGATAGAAAATAACTTAAATCTCAGCATGAAGCCAATTTTGATGAAACCTTCTGATGCAGATGGTATGTCCACAAATCTTCTCCTACAAACTGTCGCGTTATGCGTCGTCTCACAAACGCTGTTAGGCTCGTTTGCTATCGATCTATTATTGTGTTGTGTTGTGTTGTGTTGTGTTGTGTTGTGTTGTGTTGTTACTCCTGAGAAATGAGTTAAAAAAAAATCAATGTTTGAAAACATCACAGTTTGCTTGGTGGTGTAGGAGGCTTACAGTATTCATAGTATTCCTTTTCTCTATAACTTCAGCTATAAAATGCATTAAAAAAAAAAAAGCTAAAAAAAAAAAAAAACGAGGTTACATTCCAGCTCTTTGAATTCCACATGTTTATTCTTCAGGATACAATCAACTTCTCTGCTTATCTGTTCACAGCGACAGTGGCCACGTCAGTCTCTGCAGCCAGTAAAGCCGTTCTCATTGCAGTGGCCATCGGCGTCCTGCTGGCTCTGATCGCCCTCGCTGCCATTTTCATATCAAGGTGAGACTCGTCATGAAACATAATTCAACTTGAACTGAGCAAAAGGACAAAGTCAGATCTAAAGGGGTCATATTATACAACTTTCCAACGTGAGTTCCACATGAGTCTCCTTGGTTCAAAAACATTGTCTTCAAAGTTTATTGCCCCAAATCCAGCTTCTCCTTGATTTTCCCTCCATTCGAATATCGGATCATAGGAGCTGCATTCAGAATCTGCTGTGTCTGTGTGAGCTGGACTGGTTCCGCCCACACACACCCATGTATGGGAAGAGGAGGAAGTACTTCCTCTCGTGGCGCCATGTGCCAGAGCAGAGCTGCCTAATTGTGGGAGGAGTCAAAAGGGAGGAGCCTACCTTGATTGTGATTGGCTAAACCTCTGATGACACTATATAGGGTTTGATTTCTGATTGGCTGGTTGGAGCAACACACATTTTTTATAAATTTAAATAATCCAGAGAGAGAAAAAGGACAGATTTTTTTCACTTCGTCGTTGCAGGTATGGGGACGAGTAGTACTGTTAAAATTCCTGCTAAACATTGCAGAGTGATTGTTGCATAATATGACCCCTTTCACAAAATGACACTTTATGAGCTGAAGCTTTTAGTTTAAATGAGTTATTTTCAAGAAAAATACTGACAAAGACTTGAGCTTATATATTTTCTCTTCTCATGTTTTCAGGAGACAGAAATCATCCAGACACCAGACGTACGTCCTCACTGCAACAACATCCGCTCAACCTTAAAGAAACAGTCTGACCTCGACGTATTCTCTTGTAAAGTGACTTTGTACCACATGAAAATGCTGTTTACATTTTTGCAAAAGCAACTCAGGAAATTTACGCCATCTCTTCCTGACGTGGCTGCGCTTGTCTTTAGGCTCAGTTAGATACGCCTTCGACTGAAATCAAGTGAACAGAGGGGAAAAAGAGGAGCAGTTGATGGTGGCATCAGTTCACACAAATAATGTCCAAACCTGCAAATCATAACTGTGCATTCATGCTTTTATTGCAGCGAGCAATTCAATTCCAACAGCATAATTAGAAAGGAAAAAAAAACTAAATACTGTTGTTGGCTCTGAGCTGCCTGATCACTTGATGTATTTTTGTTTATGTGGATTTTCTCAGCGCAAAAGCAAAATGCAGCTGAAATCAGCAAAATCTTTAACCATTAAGCTTTTTTTGTGCTGCATGACTGAACTAACAGATGTGAATTTGAATATTTCACTTCTTATGAGGACAACATTCTGAGTTGCTGCTTTCAGTGAAACTTCATTTCAAGACGTCCGTGTGTGTGTGTGTGTGTGTGTGTGTGTGTGTGTGTGTGTGTGTGTGTGTGTGTGTGTGTGTGTGTGTTTGAATAAACTCCTGCGTGTGATAAGAAGTGTAACACTGAGCAGAGCTGGAGGAGAACACAGGAAGGATAAAGACCAGGAGGACAGTGACTCCGACACCAGCAGGACTTTCATTTACAAACAAAAAGGATTTCGCTATTTAAAAAAAAATATATATATATTAAAAGAATGACACATGCTTGTCTTTTATTGGCTGGCTCGTGAAGGACACAGACAGCTAACATTTGTTTAAGTGGGTTACTCTCAACAACACCGTCCAAACATCAGCAAATAAACAATCCAATTTGATTAACGTGAAAAAAAGAATCTGACCTTATATGAGCATTTCAAATCTTTTGCCACAAGTGATGCATCACGGGAGCCATCGCCCAGTTCAAAGGCACATTTTAAAGAAATGTGATTAATTAATGAGGAAAATTACAAGTGTGGATGAAAACATTATTGCGCAACACCACAAATATCACTTATACACATAAATATCACTAATGCACATATTTGTTTCGAAAATTACTCTTAGTGGGATTGAAAAGAAAAGCAGGGATCAATTTGTTGAATAATGATGAAAATGATGTTAAAATTATATTTTTTTTAAAAGACATTGATTTTGATAGTACATTAAATTATAATATATAATAAATAATAAATCGCACGTATTAATGTTGTTTTCAGGAGGGAAATGACTCAGACGTACTGATTAAAGACAGATATTGGAAAGCGGCTGAAACAGTACTGCAGTACAAAAAGTTGCTTGTGTGCTGTTTGCAAGTTCTACACAAGCCTGGAAGTGTTTGTTTTTTCTTCCTTCGATGCATAAACATGCCTTCAGGTTTAAATGTCGTGTTTTTATCTCTTTGTCCTTTCTTACTTCAGCCAAATTTTGAGATTCTCTATCAGCCAACCTCTAGAATTCATAGTGTTCTGCTAATTTATAATCTGAATGACTTTCACATTCACACAGCGACGTTCTGAAAACAATGTCTGTTTACAAAGCAAAGGAAAACAAAACAGAGAAAAAGATGTAAGCACGATGATGATATATTTGTACTCTTCTTGTTATTGTTTTACATACTTATCATTTATTGTGTGTACTCTTTTCTTTTGCAAGTTTTATTGATAAACTGTCCACTTGCAGCTGTAATTTCGTCTTATTATCCAAAAAGTGATTTCTAACTTAAGCTGTCATCTAGTTTTGTATTTGATTATTGATCGTTGTTTGTAATCCGTTGATGGTGCAGGGTCAACACAACCAGCAACAGCCTTCAGACGATTCCTTTTTCCAGTTAGTTGTTTTGTAATAATTATAATAGTTCTTGTTTGCTGCTATGGATAAATACAATTGAAAGAAAACTAAAACTAAGTTTAGGTGCAACTCGCTTGACAATTTCTTAAGTGCGAGAAGCTAAACTTTGATGCAAATGACTGCAGAATTCAGCTGAAGGCGATAAAGCCTCCACCAAAATGTACATGCTTAATATCAACTGAAGGGGGCAGCACATCCTGACGTAAACAATGGACTCTGTAAGTTAAAAAATTAAACAAACAGTCAGCAATTGACAATTTCTCGAGGTGTGATATTGATCAATCATGGTTTTTTTTTAAAAGAATTATAGAACTGAGATGGCCAGGGTTTTGCTTTAACTTCCATCCATTGAACTGAGAGAGAAACAAACACTGTCTGCTGATATTTTCTCCTCTGAAAAGTCACTGTCTCACTAATAAACACACTAATACCTCAATTCTGCGATGGAATTAATAATACATCTACATACAAGGACAGTTGCAGCGCTGCTGTCTGTCCCTATCCTGCTCCCTGTATTTATGTTTTGTTGTTTTTTAAACTCTGCACATTGGGGGTTTAATTCAACTGTCAAGTTTCAGGTTCAACTTTTCCTGCTCACACATGTCGTCCTGCATGACTGCTGCAGCTTGCATCCCCCCTCAGAACCAGTGAAGCATTTGCAGTTGACTATATCACACTTTGTGACTGAAACAGACCACAATGTAATATTTGTGCACATTACTAGGACACCATATTTTAACTGTTTAGTTCAATTCAATTGAATAGTTGTTGTTTTTTTTCTATTGAGCCAAATACAAACACAGTTTGTTTCCATACACTTGTACAGAGAAAATTCAACACAGACAATCAGTGTATCAATGTGTTTTTCAATGTTTTCACCTGTTGACTGGCGGCTCGTTTTCATAGTCAGGGTCCTGAAAGAAATCAGTGATTAGATGTGTCGTAAACGTCTTTTTTTCTCATGAAGGTAAAATCCATCTCACCTCTTTGTCAGGCAGGGAGTTGAACCAGCGCCTCCTTTAGGAATGAAACAAGAAAATGTCAAACTAAACTCCCCCCAAAAATTACACATTTTAAATAAGTGATCACTACCTGACGTTTTCATAGTCGTGACTGTGCCTCTGAAACAAAACACAATAAAGTCACATGTTCAGTAGCTCAATATTTTCACTAATAAAAAAACAAACTGAGTCAGACTCGTTACCTTTTTCTTTTCTCTGGAGTTACACCTCCTCCTTTTAAAGAAACAAACACATTCACAACATGAATGGAGGGCATTACCTTAACTTTATGCATGTATATATGTATATAACATTCACTCACCACACCCAAATAAAAGCCAGCGTGAGCAGCAGAAGAATGGACACTTTGGCCACAATCCCAGTGAGGAGGATGAACCTGGTAACTGATCAGGAGGAGAAGAAAAACGAGGTTCTGTAGAAGAACGAAAACCCACAATAATCCAGTTTTTATTTATTTGGCAAATTTTTATTTTGATCTTATCTTATTTTACTTATTGGTGAATGGTGCAACAATGAGCACTTGTTTAGTCTGTCTGGGGTTGTTTTTTTTGTCACTTGACCAAGTATTTGCCCAATGACATGTCAAAGGCATCATAAAGCTGCAAAAAAGAAAAAAGAAAAGAAAATTACCCTCAGGTCTGAATGCAGTAACCTTGATCTTGATGATTCATTATTTACTCTGTGGGGTAACTTTTAAGAGACGTGCCCTCAATCCACCGCAGGGTTCTGCTCTTCCTTCATCCTTTTCATTCAAATGAATTTGCAACACTCGGACTGTAACGCCTGAGTTATTTGAATCGTTTATCGTCCCTACATACTCACTGCTGTTCGTTTCCACAGTGAGCAGCACTGCGGTGGAGTTGCTCTCCCCCAGGCCGTTCCAGACCTGGCAGAAGTAGAGTCCGGCATCAGAGACGTCCACGGACGGAAGACGCAGCACCTGTCCAGAGCCCAGCACCTGGTGCCGGGACCCGGACACGACCCTGAACCAGGCGTGTCGCCGGGCCGCGGGGTTCGCCACACTGACGCAGGTCAGATTCACACTCCGGCCCACAGTGGGGACACCAGAGGGGCTCACCTCGACCGAGACGTTGAAAGGAGCATCTGTGGGAGAAATAAACGGCTGCTATCTCCTCCTCCACTTGTTCATACCAAAGTCCAGATAAAGAACATTGTTCTCATCGAGAGCATCGGATTTCGTCTACTTACACTGAACCTCCAGACTCACGGGCCGCGACTGCGCCGATTCCTGACCTTCCGCTGCACACGCATATTCCCCAGCGTCCTCCGCCCGAGCCCGGAACTCCGTCTTAGCTACTCTCTGTCCATCTTTGAACCACACCGTGCCGGAGAGTGCACAGTCTGTTTGGCACTGGAGAGTCACGTGGTCTCCCGCGCTTGCCCTCCGAGGAACCGCCCGGGCCCTCAGCCCTGACCATCACAAACGGCGGCGTTATGAGGAAAAGCCGGGAAGGTTTAAAAACCGAAGAGCAAAAACTCGCTTCACCTGTGACCGACAGGTGCGTCGAGGCTCTGCTGCGCCATCCGTACTCGTCGGTGTCGAACCTGAAGTAGTAATGTCCGGCGTCGCCCTCCCGCAGGTGGTGGATAGCCAGGTTGCAGCGGCGCCGCCGGTCGCCCAGATACTCCGAGCGGTTCCGATAGGACGGGAGGAGCGAGAGCGCCACTCGGGACCATTGGCCGTCCCTCAACTGACCCTTGTACCACTCCGCCTTCGTGACCACGTCCCCGGCCGGGTAGCTGTAGGAGCATCCCAACTCCACAGACGACCCCCTTGGAGCGCAGTAGCTTGAGTTTTCGAACGTGATGGAGCGGTCGGCTCTCTGAGTCCCCGCTGAAAGGTCAGGAAACATCCGGCGCTTCATCAGCTTTACACATCCACCAATTAAAACACTGCCGTGAAAAAAACTGAATTCCCTCTGAGAGTAATAAAGTAGTTCAAATCAATCAGTCAATGTATAGCCCTTTACAATAACCCAGTGGTACCCAAAGTGCTTTACAACAAAGCTATAAAAACAATATATTAAGAAATAAATACAAGAATAATACATAAAAACAATAAATAAAACACAGATGCTGACTGTGGGAGGTGTGACGGTGCTGCACGTTGGTAGAAGCCTTCGAGAAATTCATAAAAACAGAGCATACATAATAAATACACTGCCCTAGACAGAGTTAAAAGCCAACCTAAAAAAAATGGGTTTTCAGCTTTGATTTAAAAATACCGAGATCAGTAGTGGTGCGAATGTCGGGGGTCAGTTTGTTCCACAGTCTAGGAGCAGCAACAGCGAAAGAGCATATAATGATATAGACTAATGTAATTTATATTTTAATTTAGTTCAGACTATCTGTTAATGCTTCTCTTCTACTCCCAGTTAAATTCTCTCACTTTTAAATATATTCAAATCCTATGAATTAACCAACATTTATATTTTTGTAGTATTTTACTACAGTTTTATGAATGTGCATGCATGCGTTTTTAGAAATATTTGTATGTATACGTATTTTACTTTAATCAATTTGACTTCCGTGCTTCAACCTTGCATGTGACACAGTGGTTAGTGCTCTCGCCTCACAGCAAGAGGGTTGTGGGTGCAAATACTATCTGGGTCCTTTCTGTGTGCAGTTTGTATGTTCTCCGTGTGTGTGTGTGGATTATTTCCACAGTCCAACAACATGCATTGATCATTTTCTGAAAATGTGCAGAAACACTGATACGTATTTCGTACTTAAAGTTCGATTATAGATCTCTCCTTCTGAATCAGGGGCCATGATGAAAGTGTGTAAAAAAAAACGGAAGTTAAAATACAACTTCTCAATTCTCGTGCCATTTATTGAGAACAGTGTGATTGCACACACACCTAAAAGTTACCAAAGAAAATCCAGAAATCCCAAAACATCACTGCTGCACTGAAGGCTCTCAGTTTAATGCACACAGTGAAAGATGTCAACAGGTTTTTAAATAACTGTCACAGAGTTCAAACTGAAAGTTGGAAAAAAAAATGAAGAAGATTGAGGTTGACCGGGTTGCAAATATTTAGATTTCTGGAAAGTCCCCGCAGTCGTTTTTGCATTATCGCGCAAGAGCAAGCGCCAAATAGACAATATGCTCCAGCCGAAAGTATTTGCACTATAAAGTGGAATAACTACCAAATTTAGACTCAAATTCAGTTCCTCTTACCCGGCTTCAGAATCAAAACGAGCAGAACTACGATCATCTCCTCGAAACACAGAATCCTGCGATTGCTTCGAGATCTGGAGGTTTTTTTTATTATTCCTTTTCTTAACAAAACACCACCTCTCCCAATAAACAAGGGCAAGTGGCCCCGACAAGCCTGATACAGTCACAGTCTGCCAGCTGATTGGCTTGGCCGTGGTGGGCGTGGCCAGCGCTAATGAAACAACAGCTCATATGTGCACAACCTCCAAATCAGGAAGTCGTGGCTCATTCTGATTCTTATCTTGGCTCCCTTCTGTGCAGATGGTGTGATGTTGTGTGTTTCTAACCTTCAGGCGTGATCTCGGCCAACTTTAAGCATCTAACGTCAGAGCGCGAACTCCAAACGTGAAGCTCAACAATGCCAGACGCTCGTCATCGGGTGCAGCCTCCCGAGAGCTAAATATAACCCCGACGACATGGAATGCATTTAACAAGTGTAACTGTAAATACATTAATTGTTTCTGTTCACACTCGATCAGGTGTGTCAAGCATAAGGCCTAAAAACCAGCCTGTAAGAGGCTCCAGTCCGGTTCCTCAAACCTCCAAATGGTAAAAATTCCAAAGAATGCAATGATTCTTTTTTTCCCCAACAAATTACTTTAGAGTATTTGAACACAACGCAGCAATCAATCTGGGGAAATTTGGCTTCCTTTTCAAACTACCCTGCTGTCAGGGTGATGTTTGTAAAAAATATACAGTATGCAACAGCTAGAGGAGGAGTACTACTAGTAGTAGTAGTAGTTGTTTATTTGGTCAACTAAATACACAATGCAACAACAGAAAATGCAACGACAAAGAAGAATAGAAAAACAAAACATAAACAAAGCGTGAGGTTCAAGTTATTTTGTCTAACCCTGGACATAATATATGTAAAGCTTCTGCAATTGAAACAAATACTTGTATTTTCTTTGCCCTTCCCGAGAAACCAAGTAAAAACTGTCCTCTAAGGAAACACAGATATTTCTACTCTCATCCTTCGATTTTTTTTTAAAAGAAATGATGGTTGATGTTATTCCACAGACTTAACCCTCTTACTCTTTTCACCAGAAGGTTTCATTCAAACTGGCGTTATGTTGCAATAGGCATTTTTCAGCAGTGATTGTTTTGTGAAAATATAGACATTTTCATCAAATATACTCTGCGACACGACAAAGAAAAAAGCTTCAAGTTTAGAATAAAGGCACCATTATTTGTAAATAAAATGTGTTTGACACC
Source organism: Blennius ocellaris (assembly GCF_963422515.1). Classification (NCBI taxonomy): domain Eukaryota; kingdom Metazoa; phylum Chordata; class Actinopteri; order Blenniiformes; family Blenniidae; genus Blennius; species Blennius ocellaris. The sequence goes on along the minus strand of NC_137657.1, from coordinate 26,680,369 downwards.
CCAGGTCTAGTTAGTATAAGACCAGGTACTAACAAACGTTTGTTTTCCATTGTAGTGTGATTCTTTCGAGCATTTATTGATTGCTAGGCTGCAATTTCTGTTATCAAGGAGTCCAGAAGGAAAGAAGCAGTTCTATAGTGTCATTTACCCCTTTTAGGATCTTAATACTTTGCAAATGTTTCATAGGTATTCAATACGGGAGTATATGTACGGTATGTATGCTCAGATTCAAAAAAATACTCTGTGGCTCTAATTTGAATTAAAACGATGGATGGAATGATGGAAGGAGCATTTCTTCTCCTTTTCTGACAGCAACAACTCAATTCTCATGTTTTTCACGCAGACTTGGACATATTTGAAAGTAAAATTGTGGAGCCCAAGTATTTCCATGTCTTTCTCCACGACTGAGAGCATCACAAGAAGGAAAAGAGGCCAGAGGAATACAGAACACAGAGGAGTGTGCTTGTGCTTGGAGATATGTCATTTAGATGACATTACAGTCGGTGAGTTATTTATAGGCCAAAATTCTGCATATAGTGTGACGCAGTGTGACTCAGTGGTTCGTCTGAACTCAGCAGGTCAGTGATCGGCCGTCCCGTGTGAAATTTCCTCTCACGGTCAACAAACGCGTTGACTTTTTGACTCTTGAATGTCTTCGTAGGATCCCGAAGCTGAACCCTCACGAAACCGTCAAGTGTAACTAATCCCACAAAATGTTTGGACAATGGTGGAGGTTAGGATCTGGGTTTAGGGTTTATAGGCTACATAAAGAGAGAGAGAGAGAGAGAGACAGAGAGAGAGAGAGAGAGAGAGAGAGAGAGAGAGAGTCTGGCTGCTATAATCGGTTTGGGTTGGGCCTGCAGAACCTGTTTGTCAGTTTTTACAAGAATCCACCTTGCAAATCAGGAAGATGACCAGATTCTCTCAGCGGCTCCGGGCGAGCGAGAGGATGGCGTGAAGACGCACACGGAGAGAGTAAACAGAGGAAAATCGTTTGAAAGTTTTTTGGGGTGCACCGATTTGCGTCACAGCCGAAAGGACTTTGAACCACGGAGGATTTAATTTGAAGGATTAATTCCCAAAGAAGAGCCATTATTTCTTATCCGGGACACTGATCCAGGAGCTGCTGGGGAATTCCAGTGCATGTTGTGGTCGGTGTTGATAAATTACTATTATTTTATTTTCTGGAGGGAACAAGATATCAAACTCCATTCAAAAACAACCTCATTTGGATAACTGGATAGGGAAATCCTCAGGAAACAAATGTTGTTTGTCGATTCATTGCTTCACAGTCAGTGATTTGACAAATCCACCACTTGACAGTTGTCATAATATTATATCCACTTTGATTTAGAAACTCAAATATTTTGACTTACTTTTAAGTAAAACTTGATTCTTTCTGACTTGTGTGACTGAAACCTGTTTGTTTACTTGTTAATTTACTCATATTACCTTTAGTTTTCCTGGGTTACATTACAAAACCCCTTATAATCATCTAAGTTAGTTAATTACTGTACATTTGAGATCCACAAATATTATTATTGTTGTTGTTATTGTTGTTGTTGTTGTCACATTTATTGAACTCCTTTTCATGAGCGTTTTCAATCTTCACAGGTTAACCAATGGAATAAAAAAATGATCAGAGGTAGACTGGAATTGACGACGAAGAAGGAAATAATGAGGCTGAGGAGTGTTCCACGTATTTCCTTGCTGCTTCTGGTCGTCCTCCACCTGGTCCCGCCGTCCTCAGGTAGTTCACCACGTCTGGTCTTCAAACACTGTGTCTGTGCTTCAGCCTCTCGGTGTGAGAGGGAGTCGTGTCTTGTCATTCTTCTCCCATAAAAAAATCTTACCTGACAAGAAGCCAAGCAAAAAAATGCAGAGTTTCAGTTTGACTCGTTGGACTGTCGTCTGAGAGCTTTCGGGTTTCAGGCTGAATTCCTTTTTAGGGATTGACGCAATATGGGTGGATACTTGGTTTAAGTACACTAGAAGATTCCTCTCAGCTTTGACAAAAGATAAACATTTTTCTGTTATCACAAGCTGGATGTCATACCGATCTGTGTTGTCTCGATGTGTTCTTCATTTTCTTTCTCTGATCCCTGTCTTACATGTGGGCCTCCATCCATCCATCCATCCATCCATCCATCCATCCATCATCCATCCATCCAGCTCAGGAGGCTCCTCCAGCTCAAGTGTATCAGACCCAGCCTGCCAACGTGACGGCGGCTCTGGGAGAAGCTGCGGTGTTTCGCTGCGGCGTGGTGACGAGGTCCCCGAACGTGACGCTGTCGTATGGGAACTACAACCTGACCTGCCCGGGGGATCCTGTGGCCCTCGTCCCTCAGGTGATGAGCACTGCCACTGCACTGGAACACGACCTTATCAGGCCTGAACCGGTGCAGCCACATACTCTTCTTTTCAAGGGTTTTACTCAAGGTTTTCTTGTTGTCTTTTTTTTTTTTTTCCGATCACAAACTTTCTGTTTGACACCCCAGCACAATACATTATGAAGGGGCTTTATGCATGTATGTATGTATGTATGTATGTATGTATGTATGCATGTATGTATGTATGTATGTATGTATGTGTGTGTGTGGGTGTGTGTGGGTGTGTGTGTGTGTGTGTGTGTGTGTGTGTGTGTGTGTGTGTGTGTGTGTGTGTGTGTGTGTGTGTGTATGTATGTATGTATGTATGTATGTATGTATGTTTGTTAAATATGGTCAGATAATGTTTGCATATGTTGAATGATATGAATAGATTAATATAGAATGATAAATATATGACTAACTAACTAACTAATTAACTAACTAACTAACTAACTAACTAAATAAATAAATAAATAAATACATTGCACTGAGAACAACAGATGATATGAGAATTCTTTGACAACGGCTTAGAATTCCAATTATGTTGGGCTGATTAAAAAAACAAAAAACAAAAACAATATCAATAAATCCTACAAAGTCCACAAGCAGCATTTTGTGTTTGTGTTTACCGTCACTTTCTGTTGTTAGAGGGTCAGGAAACTGTCATTTAAAGTGTTGTTGTTGTTGTGTGAGGCAGGCAGGCGAACTTCATTTGAGTAGTACGTTTTGAAACAAGGAAATTCAAAGAGGCAAGGTGATGCATATTTATTTTTAGAGCGCCATTAAGACGCAAGGCGTTCCGCAGTACTTTACAAAGAAATACAAGATTAAGAGGGTTAATCTTAAGCAACTAAGATTATGAAATACGATTAAACAAAGTGATTAAACAACATAAAAAAATCAGAATAAATAGAGTAACGCTCTATTAGGATAAACGTAAATAAATAAGTTGAGTGTATTGTTTACATTCTGGACAAACCCAAACAACCTCCTCAGCATCTCAAGCCTTTTTTTCCACATAGCGTGAAAGAGAGTGTGGGCGTCAACGTGTATCCCGCTCACACGTTAACACAACTGGTTCCCTACAAAGTGTTTAAGTGGAACAACCAGAACGCTAGAACTCTGTTCTGTCATACAACAGTGGTGACAGAGGGCCAGTCCGGGCTCCACTTGAGGTCAGACTGTATTATTGTCTCTATGTCACTTCCAGTCCAGGCAAACACACAGAGACAGGCAATCACACACACACACACACACACACACACACACACACACACACACACACACACACACACACACACACACACACACACACACACACACACACACACACACACACACACACACACACACACACACACACACACACACACACACACACACACACACACACACACACCTATGGGCAATTTAGTGTCACCAATTGACATGCATGTTTCTTTCAACCATCAGAGGAACCCATGTGGATATGTTGGGCTTTTCTATTTTCTCTATAAAAGCAAATTGGAATGACTGTAATGAATTTAAAAAAGTCTTTTTTTAATAATAAAAAAAAAAAGAAAATGTTGAAAAAAAACAAAAACAAAAAAACCATCAGAGGAACCCCCCCCCCCCCACAGGGAGAAAATGCAAACTTCACACTGGAAGGCCCAGCTGGTATTTGAACCCTTGACCTTCTCACTATGAGGCAAGCGTGCTCACAACCGCCCCACTGTGTGGAACAAAAGCCAAAAATTAGATCAAAAACAAAGCTGACCAGAGGAATCAATGACGGGTTGCAGCATAAAATGATTGATTACTAAAATACAGCAGCAAGTAGAAAAGTCTCTAACTTTGCTCCAAAGGAAGTCGTGGTTGGAGTCACAGGAAAACCACGCTTTCAGCACGTTTGCAGTGTCGAATCTCCTCGTGTCGTTAAAATTAATCCAAACTTCATTCGTGCGCAAACTCACCGAATTTGCCCACGCTCATATTCTCTCTACTCCGCCGCGCTAACCCGTCAGGCGCTCTATGGGAGCTGTGAGAGTCACCCGGGAGAGACGGTGGCCGTCTGGACCGTCAAGGGCACGTCTTACTCAGACAATGGCACCAGAGTCGCTTGCATGCAGCCGCTGGACTCCACCGTTCTCGTCGCCGTGCTCCACGTTTTCGGTGACGTATTCAAATTCCCAATAACTTCCCGTTTCCTTTTTTTTTTTTTTTGGTGAAGTTTTAACCGGCTCCTGTCTCCTTCACATGTAGACAATGGACTGGACTACTTCATCCTGGTGGGCTGCACCATCGGAGGCTTCTTTGGCATCCTGCTGGTGTTCGGGTTGTTATTCATCACGCTGCAGCGATCGGAGAGCTTCCGGAGGTGCTTCGGTGAGTCCTGCTGTGAGGTAACGGCCCGGAAGAGAAGTGAATAATGAAATGATTGCAAATTATTTTATGTCGTTTCTGTTCCGTTAGTGGGGAAAGAACCAGAAGAAGACATGGTGACGGTGGTAACAAAGGACGAACAGGACGAACAGGAAGAAAAGGAAGAAAAGGAAGAAAAGAGAGAAAAGAAGATATAAGGAGAGAGAGAGAGAGAAAGAGAGCGAGAGAGAGAGAGAGATGTCAGGTTGTTTACACAACGATGTTTTCAAGTGAAAACACAACATTTTCATTGTATTTCGGGTGTCCAATTACCGTCCACACTAAACAACACCGTCTTTTTTTCTTCCTCTCGTTCTTAAAATAACATTCCGTCCACACCTCACTATGAACATGGCCCAAAACAATGTAGTACATGTACCAGGCCTTCAGGTGGCGCTGTAACTCTGCCACAGAAATACACCTAAAAACTGAGAAGAAGACACACAGCATGAAAAAAAAAATCATTGTATTGGAGGATGTATCTGGCCTGCAGTCTGCTATTGTTGTTGTTGTTAAGTGACGTTGCGGAGACGGTGGAGATGACGTCATCGTTTTCTGCAAATGTGCATCTTTTCCGTCCTGCCCTGTAAAAGCTGTGGCGCCGTTTAATAGTTTGCCACTCTATAACCCGTGTTTAAAAAAAAAAAACGGCTCCGGCTCCGGCTCCGGCTCCGTTTTTTCAAAACGTTTCCTTGTAAACTGGAGACTTTTCTGAAATCAAAATGCTAAAATCATGCGGTTTCACTTGAGACTCTGTCGTGTAAATTATGCTTCATTTGAGCTTTTTCTTTATAAAGAAAAAAATGTAAATGTCAACACAAACAACTGTTTATTAAGCTTTGATTCTGTTTTCATGATCTGTTGCTCTGATCCTTGAATAAACTGCCTCGTTCAAGGAAAAGTACATTAAATTATGACGCCACATCACCGGCTTCATGCATTCATTGCACCCTGTGTACAAACTGTTTTGTGTTTTTGTGTTTTCTGAGAACGTTCACTTGTCAGACTGCATCAAGCATTGTTCCAAAAGCACTGCTTTAAATTACTTTTGCTCCCTATTTCAACCACTTGAAAACAAAACGCTGAGTGACCGGAATGTTCAGCCATGTTGAGTGAAGAAAACTGCTGAACACTGAGGACCAGAGCTGAACGTTGTGCTTGTAGACAGTCTATTTTACACCAGCAGACTGGAGATATAAAACCCTCTGACTTGGGTTGCAGATAAATCAAAGTTACTGAATGTAACCTTTGCTTTTAGTCATTTTGGAGAAACACTTATAGTAATGAGACTGGTACCGAGCTCTGTAGCTCCCCGTCGCTACGACGACCTGGACACACAGTGAAGCACGTGAGATGGCGTGTTGAGTGTTTTTTTTTTTTCTTCACATTTACATTGTGAGTGAAATCATTGTGAAGTCTTGACATGAAGATAACAGGAAGTCTCTCCTCTGCAGTTACCAAATGAAAACTCAGGGGTGCATTTCTGATTCTGCTGTTAGTGTTGTTAATGCACTTTAATCTTTCTTTCTATGGATGTTTTGTCCCGCTAAATGTCTCTATATCCGTCAATAAATTCATGTAAAAAAAAAAAAAAAGAAAACAATGTGTGTTTTTAAATTTCTCAAATATCTCAGTGGGTGTGTTACGGGTCAAGACAGGATGTTGAAGTTTAATGTGAAAGTCAGAGAGGAAAAGATGTATGTATGTCAAATGAATGCTTGACTTAGTAATCTTGTTTGTTTTATGTTTTTCTTAAATATAGTGTCGTATAGCACAGCATAGAATAGGGCAGCATTGTACACAATACTCGAGTATTTATTTATTTATTTATTTACTTATTTATTTAAAGACTATACTATACTGTACTATACTATACTATACTATACTATACTATACTATACTATGGCGAAGTATAGTGAACACTGTACAGTACATTAAAGCTTGGCATAGTATAGTATAGAGTAGATTAGTATAGTATAGTACAATATATTTTATTTATAGTATAGTATAGTATAGTATAGTATAGAGCAGTTTAGTATAGTATAGAGTAGTTTAGTATAGTATAGTACATTATGTTATATTTTATTAATAGTATAGTATAGTATAGTATAGTATAGTATAGTATAGTATAGTATAGAGTAGTTTAGTATAGTACATTATATTTTATTAATAGTATAGTATAGTATAGTATAGTAACAAATAATAAATACATTTGTTTATTATATTAACGACTGAATGGAAATGATTTAAAATACAAGGAACCGCTTTGGAATTGAAAGACTTTTTATTTCCATTTTTCCATCAGAAGGAAATCCCATCACTGATCTACTGGGATTTTCACACACGACTACCAACTTCCTGTAGAGATCACAGACAAAGGGTGTAAAAAGAAAGAAAGAAAAAGAACGACACCCAGTGAGTGATAGTTTTCTGGGTGAAGAACATTAGATGATGCCAGAGGGCAGAGCAAAGTGACCAGGCTGCGTACACGTGACAACAACAACAACAACAACAACAACAACCCTCGAGGATCCCAACAATGGGTTGTCAATTATCACTGGATATGTGGAAGTGAAAAGCAGAGATGTAAAAGGTGGCAGGTTTACATATCTTTTGCTGCCGCCTAGTGGTGAACTCCACACGTGATTTTCAGTTCTTGTTAATTTTAGTGTGAGCTCGCGCTCCAGGGGTCAGAGCAGCAGGAGGTCAAAGGGCAGAAAACCTCAGAGGTCTCAGGAAAAATCTGCTGGACACGGCGAGACACTGATGTGCCTTTTCCTTCACAATGTTTTCTTCACATCAAATCATGTGTTTTGGAACATGTTAATAATGTCTATAATAATTTCTATTATATATCTAATAATAATAATAACAATAAAAAAGAAGAAGAAGAAGAAGAAGAAGAAGAAGAAGAAGGATGGAGTTCTTAACCTTGATGTTATTGTAATGAAACCAAATCTTAACCCCTAACTCTCTCTCTCTCTCTCTCTCTCTCTCTCTCTCTCTCTCTCTCTCTCTCACACACACACACACACACACACACACACACACACACACACACACACACACACACACACAGAGTCAGCGGGAGAGAATTCTCGCTCGCCCCTTGTTAGGAGCGTTATGTTGATTCAGCTGCTCGCCACCAACACCTCAGAGTTCACTCCTTCATTGCGTTCTGACGCCTGGTTTCTTCATAATCTATCTCTTCAGCTCATTTCTCATTAGTTTAGACAAATAATCTTCCAACTCGGTCCAAATCAGGGCGTCACCCGTTTTGGTTCGGGGGCCAAACCGGTGAACTAGTGACACGATAACCTTTTATTTGAACTTTTAAAGGCTTTCTGATGGAAGTGGCTATATCTTTGCAAAAACAAACAATTGCTCCTGAAGAGTATTATAATCTAGAAGCTGATTATAACGTTCAAGAAAGACACTTTCATTCCGGCCCCTCAGAGGACGTCTTCCGGACAGTAGTGGTGTTTCAGTCAGGGCCAACAGTAACAAAATACAACCCTTTACCCCCTTCCACATTATGTCCTACAGTAAACATGCAATGCAAATCCAATGTAAGGCCACCAATGTGCATCAGTACTTAATCCACACCAACGTGACAGCTGATCAACAACCACAGCCAATCAGGACGCCACTGTGCAGCTTCGCCATCACATCATATTCCAGTGTTTCCCACAGGTTTGTACGGAGAAGGAGGGGGAATCTCGTGTAGAAGACATAGGAGATTTGAGCTCCAGAAATTAGAACCAGTCGTCTTCTGGATAAAGTTGCTAAAGTCACTAAATTGATTCCAGACACAGATTTCAGAATCACTTTTTAATTCTTAAAAAAAATAAAAAATAAATCATTTTTGACAGGGCTAGCAGTGCTAGCAGTGCTAGCCCTGTCAAAAATGATATAATTCCACTTGTATCTTTATAAATAGTAGTTGTAGTTGTAAAATCATTTTCCAAATTTAACTTTTAGTGACGTCTTTCCTTTCCTGTGGATTTATTTACCTGCTGGCTTCGTTTTACTCTCATGTCTGTGTAAAGAAATGACCTGTTCTCAGTCCTCCACTGTTTATGGACAAACAGCCTGAATTACCACTACAACAGAGACACGCGCGCGTGTGTGTGTGTGTGTGTGTGTGTGTGCGTGCGTGCGTGCGTGCGTGCGTGTGTGTGTGTGTGTGTGTGTGACCTTCTAAGTTCCACACAGACAGTGAAACACTACACCATGGCAGAACACTCACGTCTGAAGAAGAAAAGGGTTGAACTAAACAGATAAGTACTAGAAGTTAAAGTATAAGTTCGGTTAAGCCAGTTAGTAGTTGTGTCAAAGGATCGACACACACGCTCTTGCCAAGCTTTGAATGATCTCGGGTCTAAACACATCTGTGATTTACTAGCAGAATAGGAAACATCCAGACCGCTGAGGTCTTCAGGAAGAGGTTTACTAAGTGTCCCCAGAGTCAGAAGAAACAAGCTGAAGCAGCTTTTCGTTCCTTACAGTCCTCACCTGTGGAACAAACCTCCTGCCGACAAATTCACTTCTATTAAATCAGGACTCAAAACACTGTTATTTGCTAAAACCTTCCATGATGACACACAGTCTCTCACCTAAAGACAATTATATAACAAGAATCCAGCCAAGACACATAGGAATGGATTGAAACCATAGTCTTTATGTTGAGGAAAGAATGTAAACTTGCCCTTTAAACTTTATATTGAATGAAGCCGTCAGTTAAACTGTGGTCTCCTTTACTTTTGGTCGTCACTTCAGCTGCTTTGTTTACTGAGCTTCAACAGTCGTCAACACAAACATTGTGTCACTTTTACTGCTTTGGAAAAGGGAGAACTGATTAATTAGTGTGTCTCATCCATCCATCATCCATCCATCCATCCATCATCCATCCATCATTCATCCATCATCCATCCATCCATCATCCAGCCATCCATCCATCTATCATCCATCATCCATCTATCATCCATCCATGTTACAGTCTTCCTCGCTACAGTTCCTCTCATTTATCTGTAGAAGAAAAACAACAAACAAACAAACAATCAGTGCCACATAAAATTTCAATTGTTAAAATTGCACTGTATTTTAACAATTGAAATTTTATGTGGCACTGATTGTTTGTTTGTTGTTTTTTGTTTTCTTATCGTGAATTGTCTTTTAAATGTTGACAGCGCACTTTCTGAACTCTTTTCCAACGTGGTTCCCAAAACCACAAATGGCACAGAAACTTGAAACTTGAAGAAGTTGTGCTGCCGAAGGAAAACTTCATCCAGAGCTTTTGTTTTTATCAACGTCTCCAGATGAAAACATTCTCTATCTTAAATTACTGTAACTGAGAGAAAGATAATCATAAGTCCCGTAACTCTGACATGCAGGGAAGCGTGTGACCTTCATTTAACTTTGCATAGGAAGATACAGGCACATGGTTCCTCTGCATGTAAAGAGGCAGGCGGGCGCAAACAGTGTTTCTCATTTGTCTTCGTCTCGCTCATTTCCATGAAGACATTTGATGAGCGGTAAACACTTGATAAGAAGAAATTCATAATTTGATTGAAGTCAAAACTATTTTATCTCCGTCCTGCCGGTCTGCTTCTTTGTCACTGACGGCCCTTCTATCTGTCTATTATTGTGTTATCACTTACACACACTAGTGTGTGTGTGTGTGTGTGTGTGTGTGTGTGTGTATCCCATCTGTCCTCACCCTTATCATCTTGTGGAGAAGCTGATGCTCGTGCCTCGGCTTTTTCCAGAGTGTGACAGAGGAATATATAAATAGTCGCCGCTGTCGCCACCGTCTCACACATTTCTGCAAACACAAAAACTCGTAACTCCAAAAGACGCTCACAAGATCACCTTTACACTTTTAGTGACTAAACACACTATACTTTGCATTTCAAATAAAACCTGTAGCAGTTAAACGATAGTGGAATAACATAACTCTAAGGTCCTCACTTACTCACTCATCTGGGTGTGTGTGAGCGGGTCTGTATGAGAGCTGAATGTACGTGTGAATGTTTAGGTTATTCTGTATATATGGTATGTCTGCTGATATGAATGCGATGCTGAATGTGAGAATGGCTGCCTGTGTTCCATTGTATGTCTACTGTGTGTTGACTGTAGCTACACCGCAATTTCGTTGTACCATATTCAATGACAATAAAGCTTCTTACCTAATCTAATCTTCCCTTCGTTCGAGTAGAAACTTATTATTATTAGTAGTAGTAGAAGTAGTAGTATTATTATGATTACTATTATTATTAGCATTGTTGTTATTATTATTATTATTATTATTATTATTATTATTATTATTATTATTATTATTATGTAAAGTGGCCAAATGCTCAATCAGCCCAGACACATCCAGGTTTGTACAGAATACCTTGTTGTGTGGAGTGTAAAATGAGAAAACTTTGAGTATAATTTCAAGTATCAAGACGTTGGCCAGATTTAAATCTAGAATCCTGCATGCTGCAGGGTTTTTCTCCAGACAAATTCAATGATCCCCGGTGGAAAAAAACTTAAAACCTGCCGAGCAGAGAGCCCAGAGGCCGCGGTAATGACTGATCCATTATTGTTTTAAGCATCCCAACTGCTTCGGAGTTCTGAGCACGTCAAACTCTGACAATATACAATGAAAATGTAAGTGTTAAAGTCATGCTTTGTTTTCTCCTTTTTCTTCACAGCAGCAGGTCGTCCTGCAGTCTGCAGCAGGTTTTACAGCCCTGACCGGAGGACATGTGAGAGCAAAGACATGCAAACGCATGTTAACGTCGTCTTCACCGCATGACTGATTGCATTGTTCTGATATGCAACTTGAACACTTGTGTGAAAGCCTCACCGGTCACCTGGATGTAAAAGTGACTTCACGGGCTGGCCACTCGCACACAACATTGACCGAGGAAAAGAATTTATAAAAGGCGGATAAAGACAAAATGTCATTTCATTTCTGTTTACAATGCCACGAGTAATATAGAATCTAGATTTCTCGATGTAAGATGGAATCGAGCAAATGTCCGTGGATTAAGTTCGTTGGACGAAAGTGAATAAATGTGGCCCAAGGCCCAAGGCCACATTTATTCACTTTCGTCCAACGAACTTAATCCACGGACATTTGCTCGATTCTGTCTCGATGTAAGACAGAATCAGAATTCAGAATCCAGAATCAGAATCAGAATCAGAATCAGAATTAGAATTTATCGTTCGAAAGTGAATAAATGTGGCCTCTCGGGCCGCAGTTCGTTATCCCCGTTGCGACCGAGTCGGCGAGTACTAGTGTCCTTCTTCTTCTTCCAGCGTTTACGGATCAACACTGGCGCCCGTGGCGGCTTCCCTTGAGCAGCCATCTTCCAACCCCCCCCCCGCATGGACACGCACAAATGTTTATACCCCAAATAAAGAGGAGGAGCCGGTCAAAGTTATCCAGGTGAAACAGAAGAGACGGACAGAGTCTCAGGACATTCTCTCCTCCACTCCCTAGCCAGCGACTCAGGTAAGGTCGAACCCAAGGTCTGCAGAGCGACGAGGTCCAAAGGGTCACTCGTCTCCGTCGTCTGAGTCTCTATTCGGAAAAACGGCTCGACGGTTTGTCCGGTGCTGCCGCGCGACTGCTTTCTGTCCTTTCTCCTTGTTTGTCATCCAGCCGCTTATCGCTACTTAATCGTATATTATTTGAACATTAAAGACAAATGACGCTGTCAGTCGAGCCTCGCTAACGAAAGTCTAGATGTAGGAAAGACGAAGACGAGACGGTGGTTTTGACCTCGTTCAATGACAAATGCTGAAATGGCAAAAAAAAAAAATCAAATGATGTTGTAAAAATGTCGGAATGAACGTGCGTCTCTCTCTCTCTCTCTCTCCCCCCCGCCTGCTGCTCTTGTGTTATCTGAGACGTGACGAGGCCTTTGAAAGACAAAGGCCCGTTTGACCTTGACTAATGGCGCAACGTGAACTGATACCGCGCTTCCAGAAGCTTCTGACTTAAAGGTCACGGTTGAGGATAATGGTCACTGCTGCATCCGTCGTACCCCGCCGCTGATCCTGACCCTTTTCTTTGTACGCGGGAATGTGGTCCTCGACGACCCTCAAACGCCACTCTGAGTAATAATTAGCTCCAAATCAAACAGAGCAAAGGGAGGGAAACAGATAGTCGCAGCAGATCAAGGAAGGTGGTCCATTTTCCAAAACTGTCCAAGGGCGACCAAGGTCAGCTGGAGGTGACCGTGAGTTTAACTCCCTCCCTCAGACTCTTTAGATCTGAAACGACCGCCTCAAAGAGTTTTGACCGATAACAAAACCATAAAGAAGAGAATCTGGGGGTTTTTTTTCCAACTCAAAACAAAACAAAAATTCTACTTTAAAAGAGACGTTGAAGCCACTTGATTTTGACTTTTGGTCATCGGTGCTGTTGAGGATTGATATTGTGTCTATAGAATGAGAGGTTGAGGGCAGATCGCTCGGTTTGGAATTTATTTTCACCCTGTAAAGTGTTTTGCTGCACAAAATATGTGACGCAAACAAAATTTGACTCGTCGACCGAAAAATAGACGGTAGTGAAAACGACCGCACGCAGATCAAACGTGAATTTGTTCTGTTGTTAAAAAAAAAAGAAACTCAGCAACTCTTGGAAAACGGACCGCAAAGTAAATGCAAGTGTGATTAAAAAACAACGCGCCCTCTGCCCCGGAGTTAAAAGTTCTCCGCCGCCCCCCCCGCTGGGTTTCACCCCGTAACAACAAACCTTCCGCTGTTTACTCTCCAAACACCCACAATGCCTCCCCGCCGACCCCCCCGCCGCTCGGGGTCGTTCCTCCTGAGGAGCGGGCCGGCCGGGCGCTGTGTCGCCTGCGTGCATGTGTGTGGGAAACGAAGGCGAGGGTGATGGGAAACGTGTCTCACCGTCTCTCTCTCTCTCTCTCTCTCTCTCTCTCTCTCTCTCTCTCTCTCTCTCTCTCTCTCTCTCTCTGTGTCTCAGTGGTGCCAAAGATGGGACATCTCACCGCCGTGGTTTTTGTGGCAGGTAAACAAAACAAAACAAACAAGCCATTGAGCGTGACGCCATACACCACCAACAACAACAACAACAACAACAAATCCTCACTTTGTGATTCTGTCCACTCTTCTTGCAGTGCTGTTCTCCCTCGTGGTGGAAACCGAAGCGAGTAAGGCCGAAGCTCCGCTCTAACGGGATCCGGTCGGTCGTGGAACCGGTTTGGAAATCATTCGACGCGTCAAGTTCTTTGGCCACAAAGAGCGACGACTAATATGAACGATTCCAATAGAATAGTTGTTTGTTAGCGACTGAGAGGAAAAGTAATCTGCTGCGTTTTAGTCCCTCGGGAGATGCGTTTTGTGTTTTGTTTTTTTAGATAATGCTAAAGCATGTAAATGTGCCGTTAGTGTCATTAATGTTTCTTCTCTCTATTCTTTTATCTGCAGATCCCTTTGTTTACAGTAAGTCCACACTTTCTTATCTGATTGTCAACAACGTGCAACCGCCCCCTTTCTTTTTTTTTTTTTGTCATCTTGACCTGACACCAAACTGAATTCTTACCAGACTATGAGAGGCTACGGATCGCCGGCCTGATCTGCGCCAGCCTGCTGGTGGCCGGAGGAATGAGCGTTTTACTTTGTGAGTCACACGCATGAACAAACCCCCCCCCCCCCCCCCACAATGAATGGAGATTAAACACCGGTTTCTCTTCACAGATAACAAGTGCTCGAGGAACAACAAGTAAGGCTTTCATTCATGTTTCAGTGCGCGTGAACTTTCTCTCTCTTTTCTGACTAAAGCGCCCTCCCCCCCTCCCCTCCCCCGCTGCCCCTCCTTTCATCTCTTTGTAGAAAAGGGGAAGATGACAGCAGTGAAATCTGAGATCTCTCCCGACAAACCGGTTTGGACCAGGAGGAAGAGCTGAGAGGCTGTAAGGGGGTGGAGCCGGTGGGGGCGTCCTGTGAAAACACACCTGTACACACCTGGGCCAGAATGTTCCAGAGGATAACGCCGTTGAGTTGCAATAAAACGACACCCACTCCAACCCGCCGGCCTTCTTCACGTATTCTTTATTTTGTTCTTGTTAAAGCTTTGTGCTGATGGGTTAATTTTCGTGAAAAATGCCTGTTCTCAACATATTCTAACGAACACATATGCTTTATTAGTTAAATTCTTGCATTGTATTGTGCGTAACTCCTAAAAGAGTGCGTATAAATGAATATGGCGTCACCGTTCTGCCTGTTGCATGCATTGCTGTCTGATTAATAGTTGAAGCTTGTCTAATAATAATAATAATAAAAAACCTTGATGCCTCCAAAATAAAAAATACATTTGATAATCCTAAAATATGTTTTGTTTGTCAGAGCTATCATAGATTACTCTGTTTATTACCCTTCACGGTCAATATTGACCAGGAACAGTGCTATAGCTTTATTACCAAGCCAATTATGACCTGCACTCCAAACTCGAAGCCGGAGTTGATATTTAACACTCCTGCAGCTATTCGTCAATGAGCAATGTCAATTATTTGAAACATTTGAACATGGTGAATTTATTTAAATGTCAGTTAAGTGTACACTCAACAGCTCAGCCATAAACTCCCCGTAAAGAAGTCACGCTCAGTTTTGCTCGAACGTAACGGAAACGTTTTAATGCAGCGATATGTTTATTTCTCACTCTGCAGTCTGAATAAGTGAAAATGCATTATAATAAGAAGTGTTCTTATTATAATCTCCTGAATAACATGCATACAACATTTTATTCATGTCAGTGTCTCCAAAAGCCAATGACAGTAAAGCCAGTGACAACAGAAAACCTTTTGTTGTGCTTTGGGTTGTCTGTTCAGACAACAATGCTGCTCGGAGCCTCTGTAAACGGAACTTTTCAAAAACACTCCAACTCCGTATCTGTGGAAACAGCGGAAAACGCAGGTTTTTCCAAAGCGTTCCAACTCTGTCTCCATGCGAATGGCAAAAATTATGCTTTTCTGAAATGCTGCTACTTCGTAGCATGGCGATAATTAATATGATTGATCATACCATATGCGATTAGATGAAATAACAACAATGGCGTCCTACTGAGAGTCATGACTCCCAGTCCATATTTCCCTGGGACTTGGTAGTTTTATAGTTGAGAGCCACCAGTTATAATAATCTAACTTCATTGTTGAATATGTTTATAAGGTGCATGTGTCTCTGGGTGCATGTGTGTGTCGTTTCTTTACAAAAACAACCAACAGCACAACAACAACAACCAACTAGTGGCCCGACATGGAAATGACAATGTTTTCAGTGTTTCTGCCATTTTCTTGTAAACTAACATAATTTTCAAATCATTGCAGGATAAACGCGAATATTTGTTTTTGTTTTTTTTAAAGAAAGCTAAAAAAAAAAAGAAGCCAAAAACAAACTTTGAGAACCACCGTGTTAAATATGTTATTAGAGCGCTCTTATTCTCTGTCTAAAAGAGGTTCTTATTTTGAAGACGCATACAGGAAGTTGTTTTATGGTGTTCCTCATGTGCTCATGGTCACGGCTGCTGTTCTCCCGTGCTACCAAGTTGTCCGACTAATAAATATGCTAAGCAAGAGGCTGAAGATACCAACGTGAGAGCATCGTTTATTTTGCTTTGAGTCATCTCCTCGACCTGCGCGCCTTAACAGGTTATGGGCCCAGGCACCCAGACAGCGGTCACACAGGCAAGGTGGAGCCGACGGACCGACAAGGCTGCTATGGAAGGTGCGCAAGGGCGGATTTGAGCCGAAGAAATAGCGAGACACGGAGAAAGGTAAAAGCAAACGTGACGTATTTACGCGGAGCTTACCATGGACATTTTGAAGACGCATACAGGAAGTTGTTTTATGGTGTTCCTCATGTGCTCATGGTCACGGCTGCTGTTCTCCCGTGCTACCAAGTTGTCCGACTAATAAATATGCTAAGCAAGAGGCTGAAGATACCAACGTGAGAGCATCGTTTATTTTGCTTTGAGTCATCTCCTCGACCTGCGCGCCTTAACAGGTTATGGGCCCAGGCACCCAGACAGCGGTCACACAGGCAAGGTGGAGCCGACGGACCGACAAGGCTGCTATGGAAGGTGCGCAAGGGCGGATTTGAGCCGAAGAAATAGCGAGACACGGAGAAAGGTAAAAGCAAACGTGACGTATTTACGCGGAGCTTACCATGGACATTTTGAAAATAAAGGACAGATCATTGTTGACGAAGAATTAAACGCGACGTATTACGCGAGCAAAGTTCAAGTCAAGAAAAAGTGCGAGGGAAGACAAAATGGCGACTCGTGGAGCCCTGTCCCCGCAGATGTTCTTCGATGGATCGGAAGACAAGTACGACCTGTGGGAAGCGAGGTTTTTGGGACATTTACACACCTTAAAGTTAAAAGAGACTATTTTGAATGAGCCAGTTGGTGAGGTGCAGACAGCAGCAGATGGGACCAAGAATCCAGATTGCTACGCAGAGCTAATAAGGCTAATAGATGATAAAAGTTTGTCGCTTATCAGACATGAGGCTGAATACGACGGCAGAAAAGCATTGAAAATACTGAGGGAGCATTACTCAGGGAAAAGCAAGCCACGAATCATCAACCTGTACACGTCCTTGACCAGGCTACGGAAGACGGACAACGAGTCAACTACGGACTACATCATCCGAGCAGAGAACCTGATTACAGCTCTACGTGATGCCGGTGAGACTCTTAGTGACAGTTTGATCATAGCCATGATTCTTGGTGGTTTACCAGACGCTTACAAACCACTTGCCGTTCATATAACGCAAAATGAGGACACTGTGACATTTGCTGACTTCAAACGAAGATTACGAATATATGAAGAATCAGAGAAAATGAGCACAACGGAGACCACAGATAATGTGATGAAAACTGATGTAAGGCAGGGAAGAAATTCCCATAAGAAATATACCAGCAACCTAGGAAAAGGTGAAGATGTAAATATGACATGCTTCAAATGTGGAATTAAAGGACATAGAGCAAGGAAATGTACCAGAAAAGTGTGGTGCAGCTTTTGCAAAAGCAACACACACCAAGAAACTTTGTGTAGAAAGAAAGATAAACAGGACAATGCAAGAAAGGTCACAGATGAAGAAGCGAGCGACTACTTCTTCAAGGCTGCACAAACCAAAGGTGATGGTTCAATCCCCAAAGTAAAGATGAAAGGCATTATGGTGGACGCAGGAGCGACATCCCATATTGTGAACGATGTAAAAACATTTCAAAGCTTTGATGACACATTCCGACCAGAGACTCATTCAGTGGAGCTTGCTGATGGGACGCGCTGCAGTGGAATTGCTCAAGGCAGAGGAACAGCGATGATACATCTCCTGGACAGCGATGGACGACAGCACAGAGCACAGCTGCAGGATGCTCTGTACATGCCTTCGTATCCCCACAACATCTTTTCAGTGTCAAGAGCAACGCATGGAGGAGCAACAGTGATCTTCAAGAGAGAAGACAATCACATGGTAACCAAAGATGGTAACAGATTTAGCATTCATGAGAGTGAAAAGCTGTACTACTTACCTACTGTTGATAATACTGACCAGTGTAAAGTGTGTCATGATGTACAAACCTGGCATGAGATTCTTGGGCACTGTAATTTTGAGGATGTAATCAAACTCCAAAGCGTGGTCAAAGGTATGGACATTAAGGGAAATGCAGTGAAGCCAGATCAGATGTGTGAAATCTGTACAAAAGGCAAGTTTTCTCAAACAAGAAGTAGAGAGCCAGACATTAAAGCAGAGAAACCCTTAGAGCTTATCCATACTGACTTAGCAGGCCCAATGAAAACAACAAGTATTGAGGGGTACAAGTACACGCAGTCTTTTACCGATGATTACTCTGGTGCAATACTAGTGTATTTCCTAAAGTCAAAAAGTGACGCAGTTCTAGCTACAGAAAGGTTTTTAGCTGATGTAGCTCCCTACGGTGAAGTCAAGTGTATGCGTTCAGATAACGGCACTGAGTTCACATGTCGAGATTTCCAAGTGTTGTTAACTAAGAACAAAATCCGACATGAGACATCTGCACCTTACTCGCCACACCAAAATGGCACAGCAGAGCGAGGTTGGCGAACGTTATTTGACATGGCTAGATGTTTGCTGTTAGAAAGCAAGTTACCAAACACACTGTGGAACTATGCAATTCAGACAGCTGCCCATGTGAGAAACAGATGTTACAATAGACGTACAAAGAAAACAGCGTACGAATTACTGACAGGAAAACTACCAAATCTATCCCAAATGCAAAAGTTTGGATCAACATGTTTTTGCTACAAACATGAGAAGGGCAAGCTAGATGCCAGATGCGAACAAGGCATTTTCGTAGGTTACGATAAAAACAGCCCCGCCTATCTGGTATATTACCCTGAAACAGAAAAGGTCCAAAAGCATAGGTTGGTGAAATTTACAACCAAAACAAGCCGAGAGAAGGAAACACAAACAGTTAAGTCACATGCAGAATTTGACAATGGACTCTGTGACACAAAAGACAAAGAAGAAGAAGCAACACAACCTGAGAACAGTTCTGAAGTTATAGATGAACATGTAGAGACTGAGCAAGTAGAAGCTAATGCTGAGAGTGTGATCAGGAGAAATCCAACCAGAACAAAACAGAAACCAGTCTATCTACAAGATTTTGAGACAGATGATGTGATGGACAAATTACAAACTTGTGTTGATTTCTGTTATCGAGCAGTGTGTGACACACCAAAGACATTTCAGGAAGCAGTGACATCATCCAAGTCAAGAGAGTGGAAAAGCGCCATGGACGAGGAGATGCATTCACTGAAGGAAAACGAGACTTTTCAACTGACTCAGTTACCACCAGGTAAACAATCACTGGGAGGGAGATGGGTCTATGCACTCAAAATGGACACAGATGGATCCAATAAGTACAAAGCAAGATTTGTTGCTAAAGGTTACAACCAGAAAGCAGGAACAGACTATGAAGAGACATTCTCACCTACAGCTGACATGACAAGTGTCAGAGTTGTCATGCAGAAAGCAGCACAGGAAGACTTGATCTTGCATCAGATGGATGTCAAGACAGCGTACCTACACGCACCCATTGACTGTGAAATTTACATAGATCAGCCACAAGGTTACGAGAGAAGATCGAAAACTGGTGAAAAACTGGTATGTAGACTCAACAAATCGTTGTACGGACTCAAGCAATCAGGCAGAAACTGGAATGCTGTGTTACACTCATACCTATGTGAAAATGATTTTGTGCGAAATGCTGCAGATCATTGTGTGTACACCAGGGAAAAACATGGTGAAAAGATAATCCTCATAGTATGGGTAGATGACCTCATTCTAGCTGCTAATGGTGAAAAGGCAATGCTTGATGTAAAAAGAATGTTGACTCAGAGGTTCAAAATGAAAGACTTGGGAGTACTGAAATATTTCTTAGGAATAGATTTTGAACAAACTAACGGACAAGTCAAAATGTCACAAGAGAGATATGTGAAAAAGATCTTAGAAAGGTTTGAAATGCAAAACTGTAAACCGAGAGAGACTCCTTGTGAACCAAAACTTGATTACACAGAAAATGCAGGAAAGTTGGAACAACCCAGACGGTACAGAGAGGCAGTGGGGAGTTTAATATACTTATCCACTTGCACCAGACCTGACATAACTTATGTTGTCAGTAAACTTTCTCAACACTTTAGTGAACCAACTGTTGAACACTGGAATACAGTAAAACATGTATTCAGGTATCTAACAGGTTCAACTGAACAAGGACTACACTTCAAAAAGAATACTGAAGAGAAACTTGGTCTAAAAGTTTACTGTGATGCAAGTTGGGCATCAAATGAGACAGACAGACGTAGCACATCAGGATATTGTGCCAGTCTATGTGAAGGGAGTTCACTTATCTCATGGAAAACAAGAAAACAACCGACAGTAGCCCTCTCTACATGTGAAGCAGAGTACATCTCTTTAGCTTCAGCTATACAAGAGTGTCTTTACATAGAGCAGCTACTAAAAGACTTAGACAAATACAAATATGCTAAAACAAAAGTGTACGAAGACAACCAAGGTACAATAGCATTAACAAAGAATCCTGTTAACAGACAAAGATGTAAGCACATTGACGTGAAATATCATTTCATCAGAGGTGTTGTAACCACAGGGAAGGTTATTCTGGAATATTGTCCTACTGATAAAATGATTGCTGATGTTTTGACAAAGCCAGCCACGAAACAAAAGTTAAAAGGTTTTGCAAAGAAAATGTTTGGCATGTAAAAATGTAAATGTTTATGTACTGCCATTGACCGTATGTGTTTTACCCAGTGAGCTAACAGCGAGTGGGGGTGTTAAATATGTTATTAGAGCGCTCTTATTCTCTGTCTAAAAGAGGTTCTTATTTTGAAGACGCATACAGGAAGTTGTTTTATGGTGTTCCTCATGTGCTCATGGTCACGGCTGCTGTTCTCCCGTGCTACCAAGTTGTCCGACTAATAAATATGCTAAGCAAGAGGCTGAAGATACCAACGTGAGAGCATCGTTTATTTTGCTTTGAGTCATCTCCTCGACCTGCGCGCCTTAACACACCGTGAAGTAGTTTATAGATAAGATCGCTTTAAGCTTTATGTATTTTTGTGTTAATTTTCCCAATTACAACACCTCGACTTGTCCCAGCTCGAAAAGCAGCGTCTGAAAAACAAACATCGTGTCTGGTTCAAGTCAATCTCCTCCTCCTCCCCTCGCTTTGACGGCTGGGTCAGTTTTCCTCCTCCCTCGCTGACTCTGGATCAGTTTCCGCCCCGGCCCGCCTCCTTCTTCCCGCGGCTCTCACGCGCACACAAAACTGACTCGGGATCGGTTCTTGCGCACAAAAGCCTGGGCGTTTTTTTTTCTCCTTCCACAAGCTCAGCCCTCCTTCATTATTTCCCTAAAAGCCGGCCAACCTGTTGAGTCTCCCGGGGAGGAGGAGAGGATTCTGGGCTGGGTGTTGTTCACTGCGGCGTTCTGACTTTAACCGCCCGCTTCTGAGAGCTTTTCTTCGGCTTTGCTCGGTTTCACAGCGTCGAGGTGAGTGTCGAACAAGGAAATGACTTCTTCTTCAAACTGACGGGAAATGACAGACAAAAACCGTTTTCTGTGGAAAACACACTTTTAGTGACTTTTTTTTTTTTTTTTTTACATTTTTTGAAAGTAGGACAAGATAAAGGGTAAAGTAAAAGTTAAGTTTTCCTTATACAAGTGACATATTTCATCGTTAAACAACTTAAATGCGTCATAAGACAACGTGCTATCGGGGTTTATTATATAAAAAAAAAGGCATTCAAAGTTAACTCCGTGATGCTTTATAGCATTAATGCAACACATTGTGAATCGTATTTATAAACAATATTTATAAACAGAAACAATGATTCACGCATCAGATTAGCTTCACTAGTGCCTGTAATCATCTTTTCTGTGGTAATTAAAATCCTAAATAATCTGTATAAAACATCTAAATAAGACTAGTTGTCCTTTCACGCCTTACTGGACTGATGATTCATATATGATGTTATGAATGACTAATCTTTTCATTAAAAAAAAGCTGCTTTAACGCCGTTTATGGTAGTTTAGCTGCTTTATAGGTTGTTTTTTTTAACTTATTCTATTTTCCCAGAAAAAGCAGCACATTTGCATTTTTGTGGGCAGATTAGATGCCATCCTGCTCCTACATCTGCCCCCAGATGCCCTAAAACATCGACACAATATCTATGTGTCTTATTACCTGGTTCTTATGAGGTTTCCAGCAGACACATGTTTGCCAGCTGTTCCTGTTGCATGTGGTCTCCACTGAAACGTGAGGCGGTACTAAGGTGTAGTCCAACTCTGAACCCAGCTTCAACACACACCCTGCTGGCTGGTGTGTGTGTGTGTGAGTGTGTGTGTGTGTGTGTGTGTGTGTGTGTCACTGTAGGGTCTGCATGCTTCACCGTAATCCAGCTGCTTCAGTTTATTTCACACACAGGCTTGTTTGAGGTGGATCAAACACATGAATGTGCATCGATCACTTCTCTGCAGTCGGGCTGCATCGATCCATGATCCTCTGCTGTTTTACTTATCAATTCGAGGCAATCGATCGCTTCTGAAATGTCATGCGCGCGATTGATGAAAGCTTTTAGAGTCGATGGAAAATACAGATGGGCCTGTTAAAATAGTCCGCAACAATTGCACTGGAGTCAAGTATCTTAATGGCAGCTAAATTTAAGTGAGAGATTAAATACTGTGGTTTGGATTGAGACAATGTGACGCTGTTGATGGTAGAAAACAGGAAGAATAGTTGGGTTTTTATTCACTTTTTCCCCCAAAGTGTGAGGGTTTCAAAAGAGAATATCACTATTGTGTGCAACAGTTGACAATTTGTATTGATCCAACCCACCATGACTGTGTTCTGCTTGACATTATAGGCCACAAATATTGTAATCCATTAGTTTAATCATTTTCTTATTAAATAATCTGTGGCCATCAAACGGATGAAGCACAATAGCAACAAAAAAAAGCACAATTTCTTTCAGAAATGTGGCATAAATTCAAATTCGGACATCAAAAGAAAGGCTTGTCGCTGCCTTACTAAGGTTTCCTTTCACCACTATGTATAAAACGTGGTGTTTCAAAGTTGGAGCTGGGAAGTGGCGTCTGTCCTCCCCCAGGTGAGGCAGACGTTGCTTTCGCATGACCCCAGGTCCTAAAATCACACAACAATGGCGGGGAAGGGGGTAGGGAGGGTAGGGAGGGGGGAGGGGGACTGTCTCCTTACAAACACAAATTTAGAAACCTCAACAAGAGGGACATCGATCGCTATCTCGGTCGCGACACAGTGTGACCTTGTGTCACCGTGAGGTTTCCTCCCCTCCGAGACCCGATCGCTTCCAAGTTCAGATTTGTTGTGTTCGTCTGGCGCGAAGTTCCTCGCAGCGTCTTCCTCCTCCTACTGGAAAGATGAATATTTAATGAGCGGTGAAATGATGGAAACATCCTGGGGAGTGAAGAGCAGTTGCAGTCTGCCGCTTGAACTTGCGGTTTGCCAGGTGTGACTCATGACTCTACAATGCTCCACTCCCTCCCTCGACTCCCCCTCCTCCTTCCCTCTCTTTCCCAACCACGCTCTCCCTCGTCTTCCTCCCCCCACCTCCCTACCGCCACGCGCTTACTTCCAAAGCCTCTCCTCCTCGCACATTCCGTTTTCACGCCGCACATTAATGGGTTAAAAGTTGTGTTTGCACGTTGCTCAATGTTTTCAGAAAGAAGCTGGAGGTCATGTGCTTTTTTTTTTTTGGGTCCGTCACAACTTCAGGCATTTGTGGGTACTTCAGGGTATGGTGCTTTACGGTCTACGATGGAGTGGTCGTCCCCCCCCCCCCCCCGCCTTGTGCTTTGCCTCTCGTAAAGGATGTGCGGCGCGCTGGAATGCTTCGCTTCTAAATTAGGAATAAAAAAAAAAAAGCCTCTGAGAATAGGCAGCTGTCTTTGTAGTGGAGCACAGGAACAGCATTCAACAGGTTGGGAGGGGCGGCGGTGGGGGGTGGGGGGATTCGTACAACACAAGCACACACAGAAGTAAGACATAGCGTACGGATTTTATATGACCAAGCAGCTTGGAGAACGTCAGTGTGACCGTGGAGGTTGACGGCGGTTTGAACAGAGTTTGAAGCCCGAGCAGGAGAATGTTAATGACGGCTACATCCAGAGGAGGCGGCCTCCTCCGTCGTACCACTGCCCTTTCTGATCTCGGGGGGTGGGGGGGGGGGGGGGGGGGTTTGTGTGCTTTGTCATGTTCAAACATTCGGAGGGAGATATGCGCCGACGGTCCACACCGCCGGTAGGTTGCTGTGGCGACTACAAGTCAATAAAGTCCAAACGCTCTGGGTTAGACAGTCAAACTTAACCGTGTGTTTACATATAGACGTATCCATTTAGTGGATTTTTTGGCATCGCCAGACCGTTCTTACCGGCCTGTAATCACATTTTGCCGACGTCTCTGGAAGGACTTTTTTTTTTTTTTGAGGCGTTTTTACTCAGACCTGCGTGAGTCAAACTTAATTCTGGACAGTCGCACTAAAACAGATAAGGAAAGCTCCCCGATGTCTCATTATCTGCATAAAACTTGCACGATGTGGTTCACAGCCAAGCCCCTTTTATCCGTTACACTTACTTAAAAAGCCCAGCGTTTGCGAGTCCGGCTGTGAGAAAGACGAATCAATACATTGAAATATTGCCGTCGCGTATCGGCTGTCTCAAACACTGCATGCATATTGAATTGATGTCTGGATGTATCTGATGAGTCGGACGTCCGCTGGTCTGTTTGGTTTGAATATGACGTTTCCTGGCGTGACGGAAAAACACCACTGCTACTGGCGCATGATCCCCGCAGTAAATACTTCTTCTGTACATGCGCGAGTGTATGGACAATAACAACGATGGCGGCCTTCAAGAGTGTCACGACTCCCAGTCCTTATTCTCCTGAGAGCTGGTAGTTTTATAGTTGAGAGTCACTCCAATAACAATCCAACTTCGTCGTCTGTCCATACGAATGTCCAGACTTCCTGCTTCACGTTAAGGAAAATGGCCGAGGATAGGTTGTACTACTGGTCGAAGCGGTTCATTTAATTCACGATCATACTCTACTGCTTGGATGATTTCCCTTCCAGACTCTTCTTATTAAGGCTTTTGACGTTCCCATGGAAACCGTCGATACAATGGAAATGAGTGCATTTAATTTAACCTCTGTCGCGGATTGAAGAGGGAGAAGGGAGCCGTGAATGTGTGGAGAAGGATCTGGAGAGTTTACCAGTTGAAGAGAGGCTGAAGTGTGTCCGGGACGGGGGGACGGGGGGGGGGACCACAGGACAAAAGCAGAGGAGCAGTTTTGAAACAAGTAGGTGTTAGGAAACGGTATGAGGCCACGGAGACCGAACTGGATAAACAGTCCCAGAGACGAGTGGAAAGAGAGAGATGAGATGAAAACAAAGGCCTGGGGGGGTTAGATCGTCGGGAGACGGGCCGGGTGGCGTGACGGAGCCAGAACAGGCAATTCTTTATCCCTGGACCAGGCGGGACTGGAGGAGGAGCTCCACAGGAAGTGCCAGGGAGAACATAATAAACTTACAATATGACTCCTCCGCTTCCATCCGTTAGATGTGTTTAAAAAAAAAAAAAAATTCTTAAAGTGACACAGCCGAGACTCGGACAGTCATTAAATGGGGTCGGTACGTATTTGAGAAAGTGTTGAACAGGGTAACACACCCTTCTTGGGGGTGGAGCCTATGGCTTGCAATCAGTGTTGGGCAAGTTACTTTAAATTAGTAACTCGGTTACAGTTACGAATTACTACTGTCAAAAAGTAACTCGGGTTACTTTAAGTTCCTCGTTACTTTCAAAGTAACTAGTTACTGGGGAAAGTAGGTAAACTCCAAATTCTCTCATTAATACGCTGGCTTGCTTACAATACAAATCCTATCCTATCACGAGTGCAATGCGCCACCTAGTGACTGCAACAAGTGAATGATGAAATGACGGAAAATATATTTAAACTTATAATGTCTGTTTTCCTCTTATTTATTTTTATCCTACTGTTTTGATTCATTTCTATTGTTTCCAACCTTCTACAGACATTATTTTGGGGTTGTTATGGCAGAGTGCCCGATAAAAATAAAATAATAATCAATAAAAGTGCAAAACTGATTCAATAGATTATTTCAACATAAACGCAGTGAGGTTCATCCGTTCTTTTTAACCTTAATTCATTCACTTGGTAGTGCAAGTCACTGATACGACAACCTCTAGAGGGCAGCGCTCCCTTCCTTCCAGTTGTACGTGATTGTATGGAGCGAGAGGAGAGTAAGACTAGATGGAAGCCAGGATGTGACCGAGTGTTTATTAAAAGTTCATAAAAGAACCCGAGTTTCTGCAACATTCATAGAAACGTCACAACTTGCACGTAACACCACGGTAACCGTAGTCCTGAGTTATGCCACGTGGAGCAACGAGTAACGAGCCGGTTTAAATCGCAGTGATGATAAGCGCCTTGCCGATTTTGACAAAGTAATTAGTTACAGCACTCGTTATCGCAAAAGTACTGTAGTTACTGTAACGCGTTACTTAACACGTTAGTGAACTCCTGGGTTCAATCTTTTCGTTCTTTTCGGGACTTGACAATAGTTGTATACTTTCATATGCAGCCCTCCAGTGTATGAGCCGTTCATCCTTCCACTAGTGACGGTGGATGTTATGTTGAAAAGCTTTTCAATCCACCTTGACCCGATTAATTTGATTTGTCATTCGCTTTTTTTTTAATTTATTCCATAAATTCACAGGTATTTCAAAGACGGGAGGCTCGAAGCAGGAGTTCTAAACACACTTCAGTTCAGGGGCCGCGCTCGGCCAATTCTCAACACTCGTCTTCCGGCAATAAACCGGAGGAATTCTCTTTGCGCCGCCTACGCTCGTCTCCCGGCGCCGCCTTGTGCTAACATTTGTTTAAGAATACGACCATCAGATAGGAGCAGGGAGGCGCCTTTTCATCGCACTCTGAGGCGCGACCTTTCCACAGTCTCACCTTCAGTTTGCCCGCTGGGTCTGTTTCTCTCTGCTCTTTGTCTTCCCCCCCCTCACCCCTCTCTCTCTCTCTCTTTCTCTCTCTCTCTCTCGGCCGCTGGCCTGCTTCCCGTCCTCTGCATTCCCCCTGCTACACCTCGGGTTGCTGTGGGGAGGCGGCAGGAGAGGAGCGCTCGTCCTGCTCTTCTGCCTCGGCCTTCACTGCCAAAGCTGCAGTACCGGCAGGAGAAGAGGGAAGCGCATTGTTTTACTTCCTCCATCGTAGTTTCTCGTTTCACTCTGAATTCCTTTTAAAGAGGCCGGGAGGACGCTGGCGCGACGTGTCATGGATTTAGGCGCCATTTACACCACAGTGTGAGAATGAAAATGCTGAAAGTGGCCCTCAAGGGGGAGCTTTCTGAAAATGCTCCGACTCTTATTGCCGTGGAAACGGTTGGAAAATGCAAGAATTTGAAAATGCTGCCACTGGGACTTGGTAGCATGGAACTATGTTGTTTGTTTTTTTTAGCATAGCTGCCATTTCCACGTAATTAGAAATGGCGGACTGCATCGTTTTTCCAAACTATGCCGTGTAAACGCAAAACTTTCCTGAAACGAACACATGAAAACTGCATTAATGTGAAAACACGGAGATCAACATTCACATTCACAACTACAGCTGACCTCGAGTCACCAGTCCGTCTTACAAGGGAATTTTTTTAGCATTTTTGAGGAAATTAAACTTTCTTCCCCCTATGAATTCACATAAGTCTGATCAGTTTTAATATCTACTCTTATAGGTTAAAATAGATCATGAAAAGTATCTGATATTTTGCAATAGTAATCCATATATGTGATCCATTGCAGCTTGAAGTCATTGGACACAGATGCCCAAACACATTAAATACACTTCGATATATTTCTCCAAACGTAACCTTAGACGTCATTTAACTGCTGTTGATCACTAATTTGGCTCTGTCGTTGTTGTTTTTTTTGTTTGTTTCATATGTAGATTTGGAAAGCTGAATCTTTACTGAAGCATCTGTGAAGTATCTGTTTGTCATGACTCAATGGACAAAGTCTCCTATTTCATAACAGATCCTCCCATCACTGGGTTCACTTCGGCGACGCTTCAAAACAGGAAACTCGACCGATAACGGCGCATCCCAATTCCAGAAAACTGTGCAGACAGACAGACCGACACAGCTGTAAAGTGTGTGTGGCGGCATTTCCTGACCAGAAGTGTTTGTTCACACACATACGGTGCACCCAAAGTGGAAAATCACTGCCGTCGTCTATGAGGTGTGTCTCCTCGCTGCTCGCTCTGTTACCACCGGCTAAAAGCAGCGAATGCAAGAAGCAACAGGATGATTTGAACGTAATCATCCCACAAGACGGCGTGACACTGCAGTGTGTAAAGGAACTGGTGACTTGTCTTTGATACGACAGTTGCGGGTTATAAATCAAACATAAAAACAATGTGAACATGTTGAGAACGGCAAGCATGAGACTGTCAAACGCCACAAATTGGTCCCGCTGGAATCGGACATCCGATGACGCTTGAAACGATAATAGAAGGCACGTGAGGCTTTGAAGCCCGGAGTAATGCAGTTACAAGGAAGGATCTAGATCTCATCAGAGCACTTTGGGGGCCCCCATCAACCGCAGCTCAGGTTTCTGCGCCAGAGGAAAAGCACTTTGAGTTTGGATTTGATGGGATTGCTTTGTGTGCGCTGCAGAGGGAACATCGTGTGTCGTCGTAGCGCTTAAAGAAGACTGGGCATGGCGGGATTTTGTGCTCACGCACTTATTTGTGATGTTCTTTTCATCGTGCAAGTCAATTAATGAGAGAAACTTCTTTCACCCTCCAGGTAAAACGGCCTCAAGCTTCAGGATGGCAAAGATCAGTGCTTTGGTGTTGATGACACGTGAGTATAAGCGATTTGTTCTTACTGCTTTTTTCAGCTCAAAAACACATTTTGCCACAGTAATGTTAAAATTCGGGCCACTCGTGACCCGATAGGTCCACTTCCTGTCAACAGAGGTTGTGTGAGGACGCCTGTCTTCCCCCAGCAGCACTTTGTACATTTATACTTTGAGAGCCGGCAGCTTTAGGCTGATGTGATGATGCTCTCTGTAAAAAAAAAAAAACACAAAAAAAACCCAGAGGAGAGACATGAAGAGACGGAACGATCAATCAGACGACGTGAAAAGCCCGTGACCGTTCAAGTTTATCGGCAAAAACATCAGTGGGTGTAAAAAAAGTGATGAAACTTGAGTGACACAAGGATGGAATCTGGATTCCTTTGAATTCAGATCGTGTTTGTAACTTGTCTCTGTCTCACCCACAGTCGTGTCCCTGGTGTTTGCTGAAGAACAGAGTGGTACGTACAAGTACAAACACTCTATCTCTACATGATCTCCACACATAGGCATCATTCCCAATATATAATAATGACATAATAATAATAGAAACCAAATGACAAAACCGCAATGCGGTGTGAATTACTTTGGAATTCGCTGAAATGTGACTTAATATCGTCACACGCTGAGTGTCTGTATTGTGTCTGAATATCATGTTGGCCTGAGGCGACTATTAAATAGTGAAGTCTGCCACAGCTGTGTGGTATTTTAGAAGATCTCGGAGCCCACGATACAATGACTGCATTGAAATTATATAAAAAAAAAAACTGATAAAAAAAAAAAAAGGAAAAATAGATTCTATTGAGGTGAGATCAGCAGAAGATGTTTTATCACATCTTCCTTTGTAGCTTTCCAGTTCACAACAACAGCAATAAATGTGACATTAAGAAGCACTAATTAGTGGCAATAAAACGTGTATAATACACAATAACTTTAAAAAAAAATCATTATACATATTAAATGCACAATGAAATTGATCGAAATGTGAACTTTTTTTTTTAATTATTTGAATCTTATCGTTTGAGTGACAGAAGTTGAAATGAAAAGAAAATGAAGTAATATTAGTTTAAAATCTTTACTGCACCATCGGTTGAAGGTTGACCAGAGTGTGAAGTTGTGAAATGTGTCCGTGCCATGAATGTTCCCTTTGTTTCGCCTCTCCTGACTTACACTGATAATCGTTTCTCTTCCTGCAGCGGAGGATGATCCTTTCACCTTTGGTAATCCTGTTTTTTTAATTATTTTTTTTAATCTCATGTGTACTTTAATAGAAAGATGATATCAGCTGATCTATGATGGCCATGAAGCAATAAGCAATCAAAGGAAATGGTTTCATGTGCATGCTTAACAATGACCAGTGACTCTTTTGAGAAACTCTGTATTTGAATGTGAAGTAGACATTTTATTTTTTTATTGTTTTGATCACAGCATGATTTGATTGATCCATATTGATGTTTGTGCAGACTATTACAGACTGCGTGTCGGAGGCCTGATCCTCGCTGCTGTTCTCTGTCTTATCGGCATCACCATCCTGCTCAGTGAGATGGAACACACACACACACACACACACACACACACACACACACACACACACACACACACACACACACACACACACACACACACACACACACACACACACACAATGTCTTAAATGACAGAAATCTCATGAAATCCGCTCTTCGTCCTTCCAGGTGGCCACTGCAGATGCAAGTTCAACCAGAATAAGAGGTGAGCCGTCACACGGTAATATTAGAAATACGCTGTGTAAACATCAGTGCATCAGTGTTTTTAATTTCTGAAAAGGTTCATGTTCACACAGCAATTTACACAGAAGTGATGGAAACGCTGAAAACTACACGTTCACGTTTGGCCGCTAGTAGCCACGCTTGTTTTTGTAATGAATCCACACACGTACATGCGGAGAACAATATGCTAAAAGAATTAACAATTCGATTACGCTTACATTTTGTGTGGACACATGACAATGTTGGATTGTTATTCCTGCTGACTCGACTATAAAACCACCAAGTCCCAGGAGAATAAGTACTGGGAGTCAAACTGGAGGCAAACATTGTTCTCATTATATTCTCACACGTGCAGAAGAACAAAGTCGCAGCGTTTCAGAAAAGTAGTGTTTCCCCTTGTTTCACGGAGCGGGAGAGGCTCCACCTTGGGATCTGTTTTCCAAAAATTACGTTTTCTGTTGCTGACCTCCAAATAGCTATCACAGTTTTTTGGTTTTAAATTAAATTGTTTTTATGTAATCCTCACCCCTTCTTTTGTTTTGTTTTTGTTTGTTTTTTCCCCTGCAGGAGGAGGACAGGCAGTAATGCTCAGCAGATGCTCAATGAAGGTAATACACTCTCATTTACTACCACAGGCTGGACTTATTCTGTGCCATTTTCTCCAGTGGAGCAAAATGAGGTCTCTGAATGTGACCTTGGATGTTAGCAACTGAACAATAGCCGCTGCTAGCGCTGATAGCAACACTCAGGTTAATGTGACATCGTTCACCCTGAGACACTGGAATCCCATCTTTTAGACTCCGTCAGTCTTATTTCAAATTGGGGTTTGGACCCGGCGTGTCAAGCATGAGGCCCGTGGACCAAAACTGACCTGCAAAAAGGCTCCAATCCGGCCAGACCACCAAGATAAATGTAAAAAAAAATGAAAGAAAACATTGATTCTTTTAACAAAGCTTTGAAGTGGACACAACACGAAACTGGGTTTGTAAAAATACCCATAATGCAACGGCTGTAGGAAAGGAATTTTGGACATTTCACCGTATTTTGCACCAAATTTCATAAGAATTGCACTTTTTGTTGAGATTTTCGTCATTTTTATTAGTAAATTGTTTGGTTTTTTTTGCGAAAGTACCGACATTTTCATCATGGATACTGAAGTAAGAGGTTATTATGGCACATTTCTACCAGGCCAGTGATGAAACTGGTCTGAATGTGGCTCCGAAATGAGTTTCACACCCCTGGGTTAGACGTCATGTTGGTAATTTGGCCTCTCCGTTGTTTGCATATCGGTGTTTAACTGTCCAAAGTGTAGCTTGCTTTTTTTGCCTCTTGTTTGCTGGGATCGGCTGCAGATAAGCTGCAGTGGAAGGGAAGGATGGACCCGCTCGTGTCCCCTCCGCAGTTGTATTCTGAACTCTTTACCTGGTCACGTTCACACACGGACGAAGTTGTGTGAGGCCTCGTTGGCATGTGTGGCCGTCTTCCCTTTGAAATGCTCAAGAATTCACCACTCACTTGGCAACCCGCTAAGGTCATAAGTTATATTTACTCTGTCCATCTGCTTCACTCTGAAAACATCATGTGTCTCACACACACACACACACACACACACACACACACACACACACACACACACACACACACACACACACACACACACACACAGATTGGAAAGCAGTCTGAGCTCTCAGCTGATATCCCATGAATCTCACTGTTCAACAGGTGTGGGGTCACTACGGGTGCCCAGCAGGCTCAAAAAGAAGTGAATACAATGAACATGACGCTGCCTCTCATAGAGCCTTAAAGGTTGTGTTGCAGAAATCCAAGGGAAAGTCAGGCTTTCAGCACGCTGAAGCAGTTTTGTAGGTGTTTATTGGGGCTCGTGGTGTCGTCCGCTGGCGGCAGACCAAGCAACGTCAGTATTAGCAGCTCCGAGGAAACCAGATAATACACAGGTGGCCATATGGAAACGCCCAGCATGTGTTTGTGTGAGAGCGTAGCAACTCAGCAGGCGCCCACAGGGACCCGCTGCTCTCACCGTGGCACTTTCCATTTGTACACACACACACACACACACACGTCATGTTTGTATGCTTTATGGCCACAATCCATTTACACACATTTATTTATGTCCTCTAAACTCAGCTGTAATACGACCTCAATCTGGTGACGGAATAATTCTAAATATTTGTTTATTTCCTTCACATTTTGGTCCCAAAGGTCCGTTATCAGGTTTCAGGTCCCCACTGGTATAGTGGAACACACACACACACACACACACACACACACACACACACACACACACACACACACACACACACACACACACACACACACACACACGCCTCTGACTCTCAGACATGATTCTATGACATAATGAGCAGCAGCTTGTTGATTCTGTTTCCTCGTCCTTCTGGAAAAGGAAAAAAAATTAATCTTGTGAATTGATGAATTGTTCCACTCCCTCCTTCCTGAGGTCCTGGTTCTCAATATATGTGAGGGTTCACATACTTCAGGGGCCACTTCTCAAAGTAGTCTGACCACATCACATCTCCAGATCCACGTCGCTCCTGTCGTGGAACAACAGTCAATCCCAGGCTCCGGTGACACGACAATGTTTCAAGTGAAAATGCATCATTTTTTGCATTTTTGTCTCATGGCAATGCTTTGAAAGCAACGACTGTTCACACAGAAACGGTAGAAATATTGACAGCAAATTAGTTGGGTTGTAGGGCCACTAGAGGGTGCTGTTAATCGTTTTTTTGTGCAATGAAACAACACGGGTGAGCAGAGAACAATATTGGAATCACTAAAAATGGCAAGTAGAGGGACTTTCGTATGGACAGATGACGAAGTTGGATTTTTATTAAGGCGACCGTCAACAATAAAAGTCCCAGGAGGAGATAGACTGGGAGTCATGATACTCTGGAGGAAACCTTGTTTTTATTGTCCATCCACTGCACATGTGCAGAAGAACTATTTTGCTACGGCCGCGGTGTGCACGTGCACGTGCACGAGCAGCGTTTCAGAACGTTGCGTTTTCTCCTGTTGCCACGGAGACTTAGATTCAGAGCGTTTTCAAAAAGTCTCCTTCGCAGTGACTTCAGTCACCATGGTCATAGAAAACCAACACCAAAAACACTAAGAAACTTCTGGAGTTTTCTATAGAAAACATTGTCGTACAAATGAGAACTTGCTTTTTGAGTAATTAGTAAAAGCACCGGTAACGTTTTTTTATTGTAAACTTAGTAGATTTTGCAGCAACACTAAGATCTAAAGTGGAATAACCTGTTACAAAATCTCATCTGAATACATAAATTCTACTCTCCTGTTTGTTTTTCCAGCTCGTGCCTGCGACTGTTAGACGACCGCCTGCAGCCAGCAGATAACACGGAGGAGCAGCAGCAGGATTTGTGACACCCCCTCCACCCCCCCACAACACCCCCACCCCCCCGCCAAAAGGAAAACAAAAAACAAAGATGCTTTTGTTGTTTTTATTTCGCGAGATCAACAGGAAGTAGTGGGCATGCACCTGAGGCGAGGTGCGGAGAAGCTTTCTGTCCCATAATCTCTTGAGCTACTGACCTGCAAGGCTGCACCTCCACATGTTCTACCTGCTCACAATCGGATTAGGGTGGAACTTGGAAAGTCTAGATTAATATTGAGGCTCAGCGTTTTGGCAAAAAACCGCGCTTGAATTCTAACCTCTGCTCGCTCACTGTTACCAAAAACAACAACAACAACAAAAAAAGAAAGCTCCATACTGTCGGCCATGTCTCACTCTACTTCTGTTATCTGTACTGTATGCATAAGTAAACATGTAGATTTTAGTCTCCAACTGTGACCCATTTAACCCACCAGATTTGCTTTTGTGTCAAACTTGTGATGATGCGCACAGTGAGGAGGAGTGGAGCTGGTTAATTCTTATGAGTCTGTGTCATTTTTCTGTGTCTTAGCTTTACGGAGGAACGTAGTGAATTGCACTGTTCAGAAGTCATGTTTCTATAAAATAACTGTTGAAACAATCATGGGCTGCGGACGTCATTTCAAACGGGGGCAACTGAGTTTTTTTTTTAATCATTTACAGAACTTGACAGTCGCCACAAAGCCTCTCCAGATGTTTCCACTGCATTTCACTTCAAGACATTGTTGTCCGTGACATTCACGTGCAGCCCTTTTGTTTTTTTGTTGTTTTTTTAAAATAATTTCTCACAAACCACATTGTACATTCAATCCACCACTTTGCTTTTGATGCGCTTTAACATAGTCCACCTATAGCTTTAGTAGCTGTTTCAGCAGTTTCACAGAGTAATTAATAAATAAATGCAGGATAAATTTCAACGGGACACTGAACTTCTGCATGTTTAATCACGTGTGACCATGGAACCAGCCAGAATACAAAGCTCGCGTGGGGCTGGGAGGTGGCTGGTGCGCCCCCTGGTGGAGCTGCTTTTACATCACGTGGGCACTGGACGAGAGTGGTGGTCTGACTATAAATCTTATACACACGTCGACCCTAAGTGACAAAACGCCTCCAAGATCTGCCAGGAGGGTCCCAGACTCGGAAGAAGAGAAACCAATAATTATAGATTCGATGCCACATTAGATATTCCTTAATTCCCACAGTGGGGAAATTCAAATTTTGTAGCAGCACACGAAACAGTACAGAGGTAATTATAGAATATTGTATGCACAATGTAAATGTATAGTATTTATACCCAATGTGACACATAATCAGATCAGACAGTCACAATATGTGTAGAATAATATATACTTGTGACATAATACAGTAAATATTAAATAAAAGCCTAATGTATGTGCAGTGTTGTGTGAAATGATACATAAAGAAAGTACAATTAATTAAATGTAACATCGCCAAAGTACTCTTTATTTGTACAGTATGTACTGATGACAGAAACTCGCATTGAATGAATAAGTTAGCTCAACATAACTACTGTGAGTCAATCCGGGATAATATTTTGAGTTATTTGTCATCAAAAGTAGGCTAAAAGACAGAGTTGGGCAGTGGTACAGCACCGTGGCCTCACAGTGACAAAGTCTTAATAATGTTTGCAACATACATTTAAGATGAGTCGAATTAAAACATTCAAGTGAAATAATCTTCCCTATTTGAGATGATCAACTCTTTTTACACGAAGGCCTGTGTTCAATTAAAGGTTGTTGACAACATTTACTGTCATGACATGTCAAAATATGTGTTGTATTTGTACAGAACTACCAACATAAACTGATGAATCCACTAAAAACTTCAACTGAGTCTTTATCTTCCCACCTGTTTCTTAGAAGGAGCTGCTTTGTTAGTGTTTCTCTGAATCTCTGGCTCCACCTACTGTGCGACCGGAGTCAGTGAACCAGTGGCTCGTCCAGTGACTAAAAGGGTCTGCGGTTCGAATCCCGCTCTATCCAAGCCTTCCTTGTTGTGGCTTTGGGCAAGACACTTTACCTACGTTGCCTCATAGGAATGACTATGAATGGTGCATGAACAGAGGTGTGATATGGCAGCCATGCTCAGTCAGCTGTGGCTGCAATGTAACGGAACCACAATGTGTGAATGAAGGACGGCTTCTGTATGTGTTTTGAGTGGCCTTGATGAAAAAGCACCATATAAATTCAAACTATTATTATTATTATTGGGCATGTCCTGCATGTGCAATATGAGGCAGCGATTGAAGAACCATGAAGCCACAGCTTCACCTGGTGGTGCCGATGGTGAGGTGGAGAAGTGAAGCTCATACATTTAATGTCTTCAAATATCAGACTTATTGATCCACGAGGTTACAAACAGCCAAACTGCGGTGCTGTAGGTGTTTCTTTAGTGGAGCATTACTGCTGAGACAGACCACTTCGTCCTCCACCCTCCGCCTCCAACTCTCGAGTGACGGAGGATAAAACACAAAGTCCACTGAACCTTTTCACAGTCCCTGTTCAAATATTTAAATCGTACATTTAATAAGACTTTATCAGTCTGCTGTGTCTCCGCCAAAATGTCTCCTACCCTCTCCGACACTCTGACGCAAGCTGGCGTCACAACTCGTCCTCCTCTATCTCATCCCGTCCTCCTCTAACTCCTCCTGTCCTCCTTTATCTCATCCCGTCCTCTTCTAACTCCTCCTGTCCTCTTCTATCTCCTCCCATCCTCCTCTAACTCCTCCTGTCCTCCTCTATCTCCTCCCGTCCTCCTCTAACTCCTCCTGTCCTCTTCTATCTCCTCCCATCCTCCTCTATCTCCTCCCGTCCTCCTCTAACTCCTCCCGTCCTCCTCTATCTCCTCCCGTCCTCCTCTAACTCCTCCTGTCCTCTTCTATCTCCTCCCGTCCTCCTCTATCTCGTCCTGTTCTCCTCTAACTCCTCCCGTCCTCCTCTATCTCGTCCTGTTCTCCTCTAACTGCTCCCGTCCTCCTCTATCTCGTCCTGTTCTCCTCTAACTCCTCCCGTCCTCCTCTAACTCCTCCCATCCTCCTCTATCTCGTCCTGTTCTCCTCTAACTCCTCCCGTCCTCCTCTAACTCCTCCCGTCCTCCTCTATCTCGTCCTGTTCTCCTCTAACTCCTCCTGTCCTCCTCTAACTCCTCCTGTCCTCCTTTATCTCCTCCCGTCCTCCTCTAACTCCTCCCGTCCTCCTCTAACTCCTCCCGTCCTCCTCTATCTCCTCCCGTCCTCCTCTAACTCCTCCCGTCCTCCTCTATCTCGTCCTGTTCTCCTCTAACTCCTCCTGTCCTCCTCTAACTCCTCCCATCCTCTTCTATCTCCTCCCGTCCTCCTCTAACTCCTCCCGTCCTCCTCTATCTCGTCCCGTTCTCCTCTAACTCCTCCTGTCCTCCTCTAAC
Source organism: Blennius ocellaris (assembly GCF_963422515.1). Classification (NCBI taxonomy): domain Eukaryota; kingdom Metazoa; phylum Chordata; class Actinopteri; order Blenniiformes; family Blenniidae; genus Blennius; species Blennius ocellaris. The sequence goes on along the minus strand of NC_137657.1, from coordinate 26,642,513 downwards.
TCCTCCCGTCCTCTTCTATCTCCTCCCGTCCTCCTCTAACTCCTCCTGTCCTCCTCTAACTCCTCCCGTCCTCCTCTAACTCCTCCCATCCTCTTTTATCTCCTCCCATCCTCCTCTAACTCCTCCTGTCCTCCTCTAACTCCTCCCGTCCTCCTCTAACTCCTCCCGTCCTCCTCTAATTCCTCCCATCCTCTTTTATCTCCTCCCGTCCTCCTCTCGTCGTCCTCATACGATCCAGCTCTGTCAAGCTACCAGCAGCAGGACAGTAATCGAAGAGGGAATCAGGACAATAGAACCTCAGAGGAGAAGGACTGAAGACATGGATCCAGAAAAGGCATCAATGACTATTCCTGGACAGACACCCCACATGGCACCGCCGTACGCGGGGCCGTCCTCCGCCCCGCCGCCCTACAACGTCCAGCAGGGTCAGCCTGAGGCCGGCCAGCCTTACACACAGGTATGACTGAATACAATCATTTCAACCCTTCAGTTTAAAGGTCTCCATTTAGTCTCTGTCTTTTTCTATACTATGTGGATCTCACTCCAATATATTACCAGTTCAAAAATAAATACACACAAATAGATCAATAACTCATTATTGCTTATTTTCTATTAAACATGAATGGAATTGTGCTTATGTTTGTGTAAAATGGGAAATTTCATGAATTTAAGGACGGAAAGTGGTTTTGAGAAAAACTAGTGGTACCTTCGAGTATCTGATTAGTTTTGCCAAATTCTTTATGAGTGATTATAGCTGATACGGGTTGTTTTTTTTCCCCTTGGGGAAAATGAAGGAATAAGTGTTGGAAATGCTGTTTAAGTACAAAGAGGATTTTTTTTTTTTTTTTTACCTTTTTAGCTTTATCAGACATAATTAAACCTCAGCCTATCATCTGAGCAGATCTTTCTACTCGACCAACACTTAATTTGAAATGTTTTCACAGAAATAAAGAAGAACTTCCTCTTCTTTGTTCAGTATTTGGACTGTAGGGTGTTTATGATCAGTGGTCAGTCTGCTCTTCTCCTCAGGAGTCCAGCGATTGTACATATTTGAAAAAGGTAGTCTCACATCTAACTACATTTACTCCACAATTAGGGAGTTCTCTGATCCTATACTGTATGTGATGGCGCTGTTTTGAGATGCATTCATGTATTTCTAACGACTTGAAAATTATGAAAAAGTATTTCAAGAACACCCAACGGTTGAAAAGCTTTGTTGTTTCAATCTCGTATCAGTAAATATTAGTGTAGTGATGATGATGATGATGATGTTGTGTTTTCCTTTCGGCTGCTGGATGAAATCTTTTGTTGACTGATGTTAAGTTTCTTCACACTAAAACACTGGAGTCACCGTGATGTCCAGGAAGCTCTCCTGAGACGTAGTTTAAAGATTAACCCAACCTCTCCCTTTGATTTACGGTAAAACCTCTCGTAAAACTTGTTGCCCAATCTGACAATGTCGTCATCGGAGAAATGACAAGAGAATTAACGCGAAATTGTAATTTGAGCTTCGTCTTGTAAATGTGCCCCTGCAGATGTACGGCTATCAGTCATACGGAGGAGGCTTTGGCGCGCAGCCTTACCCCACAGGTCAGCAGAACCCGGCACAGCCGGGGGCCTTCACAGTCCAGCCTGCTGTGTACGTGACCCAGATCCCCTTGGTCAACCCCGTCAACGACTACATGGGTTACTCCATCTTCACCCTGATCTGCTGCTGTCTGCCCATCGGAATCGCCGCCCTCATCTACTCCATCTCTGTGAGTCTCATCCACTTGTGGTCACCATTATTCCCTCAGCCCCTCCAGTAACCTGGATCTGTGTCGTCCGGGTGTACCCTACAACCGACTTATTACAAGTAGATAAATGACTCCTACAAAGAGGGTATCAATCTGGCGAGAAAAGCCTCGTTTACACGACAGCGTTGGAGGGAAAAACCTCATCGATTTTGCATTTTTGTTTCTGAGAACCTCGGAAAACGATGTCCGATTACATGGCAATGGCAGAAATACAGAAAACAATTTAGTTTTAATGTTGAGCCACTAGTGGGTGCTGTTGTTTGTTTTTGTGTTTATTTATGACACGTAGTTGGTATTGGACTGATGATCTTTGACGAACACCGGGATGAAAAAGACAGAAAATATAGGTTCAGCACCGGTCTCAATGTCCGTACACAGTGAGCTGAAACAGAATATAATTTACAGGAGTCACTCACAGGTGAAGGCCGCACCAGAAGCATTAGCCACAAGCTAATGTCAAAGTTTTATCACCACATAACAAAAGTAAAGTTGACAGATAACACCAGTGATGGCTGGATAAAGCAAATAAAATGGCACTATATGACCATTTTTCCACTTTTAACAGTTATTTTATGGGAGCTTAGTTTTAGCCAACTTACCCCCAAAAATTAATGTAGTTTGTCATATTCATGTCAATACCTAAAGCGACATCCAACTACTGGCTGGATTTGTAATTTTTGCTTAACCTTTATGAAAGTCTGGGTTCCGGGTAATGCTTTCCCCCAGCGTGATATTTCACTTTGACTTTTTGATTAGAAATCATGAAGAAAGAACTCAAAAAGACAACATATTAGAACTGAATGTATTGCTATCGTAATGCCAGCAAATCCTAAAAAGTATAAATACTGCAGGAGAACAAAGGATTGACGTATCTCAACCTCCAGAGAAGCATCGGTGTCATGATAATCAAATGTGAGGAACACAGAAACGTCTTCACATCACATGAAGTCACTTCAGCTGTGGCTTCAGAGAAACTTGTTTCTCAGCTTGATTTCCCTCTTTAACAGTCTAATTAGAAATAATGGCAGAACGGGTGGAGACTGTGAGGAAATGAGCAATAAGAAAGGAAAGTGTAATGGAAAAGAGATTGGGTGGTATTACATTACTCGCATGGCTCATCCTGTCTCTGTTTGTTCAAATGAAACTTATTAGAAATGAAGCATTTAAATGAGCTGAAGGGAGATTTAGTAACAGATCTTTTCAGTTACTTTATGTAGTTTGTCAGTAGTGGAGGTTTTAGTCATCATAAGGTGCAATAATGTCTCGGCCCCCAACATGATTGTTCATTTCTCTTGTTGAATTTCAAGAAAATGAGTTGTACACCTGTGATTTACTACTATTGGAAGATTTTGTTTTTGAGCAAGCTGTTGGGGAAAAGCGGTTTTATATCACTTTATTGCTGTTGTGTGGTTTAATTCAGATGACTGGAGTCGCATGACATGTTTATGAAGAGGTGTCAGATCTTGTGAGATTTACAAGTATATGATATAATTGCCCTTGAAAATTGAACAGAGAGTTCAGGAGGTGCTATATAGTGGTTTAGAATGTATTTATTTTTGTACCATACCAGGGCTGTCAAACACATTTTAGTTGAGGGGACATTTTTCATCTTGAATGGGCCGGACGGGTGAAATAGTGACATAATATCCTTTGAATTTCACGATTTTTTTTTTCCCATTGTGATGCAGAACATACATGATGAAACCAAAACAAGTACTGCTGACAATTACTACCATCTCAACATGACGCCGATTATAATGAAACCTTCTGATGTAAAACACTGTGACGTTCCCTAAAAACTTCCTCTGGCTGTTTCCATGACTGTTGTATTATGCATGTTTTTACAAACTCATCCTGACGCCGTGGTGTAACAGGAGACCCTGGTCACTGCTTCAGATTGGCGCAGGGACATGGAGTCATCTTCGCCATTCACCATTGTATTAATTGAACACCAGAACACCACACACACACACACACACACACACACACACACACACACTTCCCTGCTGCCTTTTCGGGCTTCAGCCCAGCTCTTCCGTCACTCAGCTCCTTCAGAATCATTCTCCTGGTGGTTTGTCTGGATTCTTGTAGGTCAGCTTTGACCTGTATTATACCGTTTGATTTACTAGGAAAATATTTCATTAAATTGTGTCTAAAGAGAGAATTGCTTGATTTCTGAGTCAGAAGTTGCATCGTTTTTCAGGGTGGGAATCAGGCGGTTATGAGGAAAAACTAGCCAGAGGATGAGAAAGAAGGGGATTGATTTAGATGGAGATCTGCCTCTGCAGTGGTCCCTTTACACTGGGTAGTTTAGAAAAGTTCACAGAGATCATTCGTTGCTACTGTTGGATGGACTGAACCAATCATCAGCAAACCCCAGGGTGATGGAGAAGGACGCCAGCCGTTTCTCCTCCCACCACCTCCAGAAAGTGGACGGTGCTCCGCCTTTCTATCCAGTACAGATGTTCCAGTCGTCCAGATTAGGTTCAGCTCCCCAGAGACTTGAGGGTGGCCACCCTCTCCATTTGTAGGTGTGTTTGTTGTGTGGGTCGACGATGCGAAAGGAGGAGCTTTTCAAAGTATTTCATAACCACAGATGTCACTGCTACTCAAGACATCAGCCAGAACTGCAGTTATGAGGCGTCGGTCTCTTTATCTGCCCCCACCGCAGGTTGTTGTTCTCCACTTATGGTCATATAAAATCCATCCCACTGTGAAATGAAGCAAAAAGCTTTTGTTGGTCTGAGATAGCTCATCCATTTTTGATGTCGGTCTTCCTCTACTTGAAATTTCCATTTTTTTTTCTGCAAACGGGCGCCTTGAAAAAAAAAAGCCCCCTCCAGTGTTCAGGATGCTGAAGATGTGCAGGTCTGATGTTCTGGGGTCTGTTGCTCAGGAAGTCCAGGATCCAGGCCCACAGTGAGCTGCCCAGGCCCACGTCGCTCAATTTCATTAACAGTTTCTTGACCTGTTAACACGATAAGCAAACTGGTGTTGGTCCAGGTCAGCAGGGACGTCAGAACTGAGGCGAGGGACGATGAGGCTCTTGAAGCATTTTGCTACGATGAGGGTCGGAAGTCATTTAAGTCATTTAAGCAGCTCATTTTGTTCTTCTTGGGGAATAATGGTGGGAACTGCAGACTGTTGTCGTGAGAGGTTGAAGATGGTGGTGAAAACCTCTGCTGGCTGGTCTGTACCAGGCCTTAAGGATCCATCCAGGGATTCCGTCTGCACCGGTGGATTTCCTCAACGTTGACCCGACACAGGGGTGGCCTTACCCTGGTGCTGGTACAGCTGTATGGGGGCGTCGACCTCTGGCGGTGTAGGCCGAGGGACTGATTCACGGGTCGCTGCTCCGCTGGCCAAAGCCAGAGAAGAACCAGTTCAACGTGTCTGGATGGATTTTGTCGAAGGGTGTGTACGTGGCGTTTGTCACTGAAGCCTGTAAGAGTCTTTATCCTCTGCAAAGAAGAATAGGATCAAAGTTGTCATGCTCAACATGGTCATGATCCAAATTACTGCAAAGGAACGGCAAACACAGCAACAAAAAACAAATAATTCAGCGTTGTGATTTATTACATTAATTGTCGAGCGGCATCAATAAAGGGCAGCATTTAAATCTGTGCCGTCACAGACTGATTCAATGTAAGACCCTATTCAGAACTCACGATACAAATGCAAGACTTATATATCTATTTATCTGTTAGTGACTCCTGCGGCAGATGCCATTGATCTCCTGCACACCGTGTGCATATGTGCATTTTTGATACACTAACTCAGTCATGCGGTTATTCTATTGCTCCAAACAGTCTATCTGTGCTTTTTGGCATTGCTCCCATCCCTGATTTTAAAACAGTCTTTGGCATCCTCCACCCTGCTGGCCCATCGAATGATTCACCTCAACCGTTTTTTTTCATCTCAGAATGAGAGTTATGGTGTACTGTCAGCCACTGTTTTCCTTTAATCTGTTTTCTTTCTGTCACCTTTTAGACCCGCGATGCTATTCTTAGCGGCAACCAGGCTGAGGCGGAGCGGAGCAGCAGGACGGCCAAAATACTGAACCACGTCGCTCTGGGAACTGGAATTTTAATCATAGCCACTGCCGTGATCCTGGTATCAGTTGCATATTCAGTGGCGTTTAGTTATTTGTTCAATTGAAATAAGATTTTACTGTAACGAAGATCGTTCTCAGGGATGGAACAAAAAATCTCTATTCAGAGACAAATATGCTGGTTAGAGCTGCTTTCTGTATTATCTCAACAATCAACTCTTGTTCGACAAAGCCCGGATTTGATTTTAAATGAGTTCAGTCTCACGTTTTATTTGGCTTTACAATATGCTCCGTGCGTCGAGTCGACGTCAGTTTTCAAAGTAGTGAAACACAACTTGCCCTCACTGAAATTCTTGACTGTGAATATGCACTTATATGCAATATAATGAAGATTGAATGACTGGCGTTCAAGTGAATGCAAAACATAAAAAAAAAATGAAAAAAAAGGGAGCCAGTTTATCACTCGGTGTTTGTGACTTCTGCTTGGAATCCTTTGTGGAAAAATAGAATGCATCTTTTCAGAAAATCAGTAGGAAACAAACACAGTAGAGTCTATGTGGGAGATGATCCCCGTGTTGAAATCTGAAACTGTTATTCTCAGGTCTATTTCTTTATTTGTTGATTTTAACCGAAGCTGAGAAGAAGAGGAAAGCTTTTACTGATCATCAGGTTTCTCTATAAATAAAGTAAATGAGCATCTTGGTTTTGTCTGTTTGTCGAGAAGACGGAAGGTTGATGGACTGTTTTATCTGTTTATCATGTTTCCTCTTCTGTTTGTCATTAAATAAGACAAAATACCTGCTATGGCACACTTCATGAACAAAAGATTATTTTTTTTCGACATGTCGTTTTCATTGACGGTACAGCAGATGAACATGATAGCAGAAACCAATGTTATGATCCAAATCCAGAATCAGCCACGTTTCTTTATTCACATCAGGTTGATAGTAAAATTGATTAAAGGAGTCATATTATTCAGCTTTTCAACACTTTCACATCGTCCCCTTGGTCCAAAAGCATTTTATTCAAAGTTTATTGCCCCAAATCCAGCTTTTCCTTGATTTTCAGTCATTTGAATTTTGGATGATAGGAACTGCATTCAGAATCTGCTGCGTTTAAGTAAGCTTGTCTTTTCAAACTGGTACAAAATGTAAAAAGCCAAAGTATTACCATTACTCCAAACTGGAGAAAAACACTATTTTGAGAATTACAGGCCTGTATCCTTATTTTCTCATTTTTCTAGGATACTGGAACAACTCTTCAGACCAAGTTTAGACAATTTTATTATATAAATATAACGAACAGCCAACTTGGATTTACAACCAACAGCTCAACTTCCCTGGAGAGAATAGAATAGAATAGAATAGAATAGAATAGAATAGAATAGAATTCAATTCCACTCAATCACCATACTTAAAAAAGAAGCCTTTCACACCATTAATCATAATATGTTAATAGAAAAGTTAGTGAAGTGTGGTACCAGGGGTACCATTGGCACTAAACTGGTTAAAAAGTTATTTAGGAGACAAGCAGCAAATTCATACAAATGTGAAAGTACAAACCTACATCACTTGTGGAGAACCTCAGGGAGTGGTGTTGGGTCCAAAACTTTATGCAACATTTTAGTTATGAAAACAACTGAATCGTTTTATAAACAACAAGCTTCTTCAGCCGCTTTTGAAGGAAATCTGATTTATTGTTCACCGGTTCTTTGCCATACGTGAGCTACTGTGTGGAGGTCTGAGGGAACAGGTTACAAAAGTGATTTACAGCAACCCTGATTGTTCATGATGTGGGGGTTTTGGGTCTCAAGGATCTGGTCAAATTTAAAATGACAATAATTAATGTTTGAAGAAAATGTATTTCCGGGCAACATTGGCGGAGAGAATAACATGCAAGTGTACTAACACTGAGCCCAATAACAGATTGTAAAGTAACTTGACCGTTGGGCTGTAAAATCATTTTATATCAAGTAATAACTATCTTATCTCTCTGGCAGTCTGGTTAGATGAATACAGGTTCTCTCCAATTGCACCATAAAGTTGCCGCCCTGATTACGTTGGTCCAGTTGCAACAACAGTATTTCACAGAGTGACAATGCAGGGTTTTTTTTAGTGCCAAAGTCACCAGAGCCTAAGTGGATGTGTTTGTAGTGGAAGAACCTAAATGGAACCCAGTGCAACACATAGAGGGTCAAAACAGAAAGTGAAAGCCAGATCGTCTTGTTTCACATCAGCGTCGTCCTGTGAAGGCTATTTTAGGAGAACAGAGAAGAAAAACAATCCACTGACATCCTGTTCGGAGACTTAAGTGAAAAGAAGCTGCCATCTGGTAGCTACCAGAAAACACCAAACGCGTAATAAAACCAATGAGTTACTTATGACGGAATTTTATCCAAAGCCGTTGCAATACTTCTACTCCCAGTCCTACAGTTGGGTATTTCTCACACTGCGAGACGTCAGAGTAGAAACTGCATCAGCAGACCTGCAGTGTCACAATAAAGGTCACGTCTGTATAAAAAGTCACATGTTCGAGGGTCAGTGTGAGTGTATTTGCACGCAACACGCCTCTTATAATAAACATTCGTAAAGTTTAACCCTCACTTCCTCATTCTACTTGACTTCCATTATTATTTGTTTTGGGTTTTTGCCTTACTTTTTACTCTTCGGTTATCTTCTTACCCAAGTTTATTTGCAGAAATAGATGTTATAATGTAACTTGAGCAGCACAGGAGGCTGTCTGTACATTAAGCAGGTTGGAATGGTAGATGTTTCCATATGTGACTGAAAGGAAAAAGAAATGATGATTCATCTCTTCTGCTTGTAGCGCTGCAATATGTAATAACGCCACATTTTGTAATAAGAATTTTAAACACATTTTGTAATAAACTTCCCCGCATTTTGTAAGAACTGCTGCAGTATGTAAGTTATTCAAAAGGGTTAAATGATTTAATGCACTCAGTGGCACTTACAATCTGGCTTCACTTACAATCTAAATTCTTCAAGACAAAAATAAATGGCTGGTGGAAATACTGACCGGCTGGAACTTTAAAAATCTACCAACCACGGTGGCAGGTGATCTAAAAAGTTCTGCTTGATTTGGAGTCCTTCATTCTACCACGTAGGGCTCCAGCATTCTACCGTACTGTGTCGGCAGGACATGAGGAGCAAAAGCAAAGAGTCACAAACAATTCTTGTCCAACGGAATTTAAAAAAAAAGGAAAACAAAGTGGAACAGTGGCCTTTTTGTAATAAGTGTAACAAATGCAGTGTTATGACATAATGAGTTGAAAATGCATTAAATTATTACATATAGTATCATTATTACATAATGCGATGCTGCAGAGCTGAATATGGTCGTCTTTATACATTTTCTACAGAAGCTTCAAATGTTTTATGTCGTTATTGATGTTTTTCTGAGTCAGAGAAAAATGTTTGGTAACATTTTATGGGGAAAGAATGAGGCTCCCTGAATTAATGCGTGGCTTCATTGGTTATGTTTTCTGTATATCTGCACCTTCAGTAAGATCACATTTTACAATATGCAGTGCCTCAATTGTGATCTTTGATTTCGTTCCTTTTGTTCTAATTTTTTTGGCTCAATGTTTGAGTGACTTTTGATCCAGTGCCGGCTTCCTTCCCACACAAGGAGCCCATCTTACGGAAATGAAGATGGGCACGACACCCTGACATGACGTCATTTCATTCACCTGATTTGGGATTAATACAGCTGGCAGGGGTGTGATGAGGGTTCAATTACATCAGAGCTCGACTTATTGATTCACACTGAAAAGAAAATTCCACTGAGCAAACAGAGCTGCACCCAGCTGCTACGCAACAACACCACCCACTTTATATTTCTTTATTGCGGGACGGTAGGAAAAAGCAGATAAGGAATAAGGGATTGGCAGTTAATAGACACAAACAATATAGATATATATATATTTCACTGGGTGCAGGACTATAGTGCAACCCATGGCTCACTGGTCCACTCCACTCGTGGGGTAAAAATGAAGATCTATCCCTGTGGAGAGATCCCACTCAGGAGAATCTTGTACCGACAACCCAGAATTATAATTCTCCGATGTATGTTGGTGTTACAATTTATGACGACAGAATGAAATGTCAGGGGCGATCAGTTAAGAAAGATTTGTCACCTGTCCAGACACCAGACTACATTAAACATGGGAGTGAGAAACACAGTTGTGCTGCCCTCTAGTGGAGCTCAGTACCAGGGGCCTCATTTATAAAGCTGCTGAAGCACAAAACGGTTCCTGAAAGATGCCTAGCGCCTTGATTTACGATCATAAACTTTGCGGGAGAAAAGTGTTTTTTATCCCAAACACTTTTCAACATGATTATCATATCCTCAAGAAACACAAAGTGTGTTGTGTTTTATGATTGTTACTTAGAGATGCATTAGTAAGTTTCCTTTGTTGCATTAAATCAGTTTAGTTTAGTTCTGTTAGGGTTAGTTTATTAATCATTCTTTCCTTTTTGGATCTCCTCACTGATGTAATAATATAATTTTCCTTTTCTTTTGTCCACACCAGTTTTAAAAGCTCCTGGACATGTAGGAATGTATGCTTATATAAGAAAAAAAGAAAAGATGTAGACCAATCAAACCTCTTTAAAACTTATTTGAACATAAAATGTAAATTTTCAAATAAGAATTAAAGAGGTTATCAACTGCTTATCAATGTTAAACATCACTGCACAACATCAGCATATCAAAAATCTATACTTCACTTGCCTGAATATTAAAAAAGATCTGAGTTGTGTTGTTTTGTTGAGCCCTTTCCCCGCCACAGAAAGACAAACACACTCCAATCTCTATGAGTAGCCTATATTTTATTGAACATATGAAAACAAGTACAAATGGCAAACAAAACAAATTTTTTCCAACCAAAACAGGCAAATAAATTAAAGTCACCCGGTCACTGATCCACGCCTCCAAGATCTGCCAGGAGGGTCCCAGACTCAGAAGAAGAGAAATCAATAATTATAGATGAGATGCCACATTAGATATTCCTTAATTCCCACAGTGGGGAAATTCAAATTTTGTAGCAGCGCACGAAACAGTACAGAGGTAAATATAGAATATTGTGTGCACAATGTAAATGTATAGTATTTATACCCAATGTGACACATAATCAGATCAGACAGTCACAATATGTGTAGAATAATATATACTTGCGACATAATACAGTAATTATAAAATAAAAGCCTAATGTATGTGCAGTGTTGTGTGAAATGATACATAAAGAAAGTACAATTAATTAAATGTAACATCGCCACACAGACAGTAAAAGTACTCTTTATTTGTACAGTATGCACTGATGACAGAAACTCGCATTGAATGAACAAGTTAGCTCAACATAACTACTGTGAGTCAATCCGGGATAATATTTTGAATTATTTGTCATCAAAAGTAGGCTAAAAGACAGAGTTGGGCAGTGGTACAGCACCGTGGCCTCACAGTAACAAAGTCTTTGATAATGGCCAGGGTGGATGTATGGATAATCAAATATATGCAACTTACATTTAAGATGAGTTGAATTAAAACATTTCTACTTTACTTTGAAGTGAAATAATCTTCCCTATTTGAGATGATCAATTAAAGGTTGTTGACAACATTTACTGTCATGACATGTCAAAATATGTGTTGTATTTGTACAGAACTACCAACATGAACTGATGAATCCACTAAAAACTTCAACTGAGTCTTTATCTTCACACCTGTTTCTTAGAAGGAGCTGCTTTGTTAGTGTTTCTCTGAATCTCTGGCTCCATCTACTGTGCGACCGGAGTCAGTGAACCAGTGGCTCGTCCAGTGACTAAAAGGGTCTGCGGTTCGAATCCCGCTCTATCCAAGCCTTCCTTGTTGTGGCTTTGGGCAAGACACTTTACCTACGTTGCCTCATAGGAATGACTATGAATGGTGCATGAACAGAGGTGCGATATGGCAGCCATGCTCAGTCAGCTGTGGCTGCAATGTAACTGAACCACCATGTGTGAATGAAGGACGGCTTCTGTATGTGTTTTGAGTGGCCTTGATAAAAAAGCACCATATAAATTCAAACCATTATTATTATTATTATTGGGCATGTCCTGCATGTGCAATATGAGGCAGCGATTGAAGAACCATGAAGCCACAGCTTCACCTGGTGGTGCCGATGGTGAGGTGGAGAAGTGATGCTCATACATTTAATGTCTTCAAATATCAGACTTATTGATCCACGAGGTTGCAAACAGCCAAACTGCGGTGCTGTAGGTGTTCCTTTAGTGGAGCATTACTGCTGACTCAGCAGCACCTTGCACTGTTGCCAGAGACAGACCACTTCCTCCTCCACCCTCCCGTCCTCTAACTCCTCCCATCCTCCTCTAATTCCTCCTGTCCTCCTCGAACTCCTCCCATCCTCTTTTATCTCTTCCTGTTGTCCTCTAATTCCTCCCATCCTCTTTTATCTCTTCCTCTCCTCCTCTAACTCCTCCCATCCTCCTCTAATTCCTCCCATCCTCTTTTATCTCCTCCCGTCCTCCTCTCGTCGTCCTCATACGATCCAGCTCTGTCAGGCTACCAGCAGCAGGACAGTAATCGAAGAGGGAATCAGGACAATAGAACCTCAGAGGAGAAGGACTGAAGACATGGATCCAGAAAAGGCATCAATGATTACTCCTGGAGAGACACCCCACATGGCACCGCCGTACGCAGTGCCGTCCTCCGCCCCGCCGCCCTACAACGTCCAGCAGGGTCAGCCTGAGGCCGGCCAGCCTTACACACAGGTATGACTGAATACAATCATTTCAACCCTTCAGTTTAAAGGTCTCCATTTAGTCTCTGTCTTTTTCTATACTATGTGGATCTCACTCCAATATATTACCAGTTTAAAAATAAATACACACAAATAGATCAATAACTCATTATTGCTTATTTTCTATTAAACATGAATGGAATTGTGCTGATGTTTGTGTAAAATGTGAAATTTTATGAATTTAAGGACAGAAAGTGGTTTTGAGAAAAACTAGTAGTGCCTTCGAGTATCTGATTAGTTTTGCCAACTTCTTTATGAGTGATTATAACTGATACGGGTTGGGTTTTTTTTCCCCTTGGGGAAAATGAAGGAATAAGTGTTGGAAATGCTGTTTAAGTACAAAGAGGAATTTTCAATTTTTTTTTTTTTTTACCTTTTTAGCTTTATCAGACATAATTAAACCTCAGCCTGTCATCTGAGCAGATCTTTCTATTCGACCAACACTTAATTTGAAATGTTTTCACAGAAATAAAGAAGAACTTCCTCTTCTTTGTTCAGTATTTGGACTGTAGGGTGTTTATGATCAGTGGTCAGTCTGCTCTTCTCCTCAGGAGTCCAGCGATTGTACATATTTGAAAAAGGTAGTCTCACATCTAACTACATTTACTCCACAATTAGGGAGTTCTCTGATCCTATACTGTATGTGATGGCGCTGTTTGAGATGCATTCATGTATTTCTAACGACTTGAAAATTATGAAAAAGTATTTCAAGAACACCCAACGGTTGAAAAGCTTTGTTGTTTCAATCTCGTATCAGTAAATATTAGTGTAGTAATGATGATGATGATGATGTTGTGTTTTCCTTTCGGCTGCTGGATGAAATCTTTTGTTGACTTATGACTGATGTTAAGTCTCTTCACACTAAAACACTGGAGTCACCGTGATGTCCAGGAAGCTCTCCTGAGACGTAGTTTAAAGATTAACCCAACCTCTCCCTTTGATTTACGGTAAAACCTCTCGTAAAACTTGTTGCCCAATCTGACAATGTCGTCATCGGAGAAATGACAAGGGAATTAACGCGAAATTGTAATTTGAGCTTCGTCTTGTAAATGTGCCCGCGCAGATGTACGGCTATCAGTCAAACGGAGGAGGCTACGGCGTGCAGCCTTACCCCACAGGTCAGCAGAACCCGGCACAGCTGGAGGCCTTCACAGTCCAGCCTGTTGTGTACGTGACCCAGACCATTCTGATCAACCCCGTCAACGACTACATGTGTTACTCCATCTTCACCATGCTCTGCTGCTGTCTGCCCATCGGAATCGCCGCCCTCATCTACTCCATCTCTGTGAGTCTCATCCACTTGTGGTCACCATTTTTCCCTCAGCCCCTCCAGTAACCTGGATCTGTGTCGTCCGGGTGTATCCTACAACCGAAGGGAGTGGGATTATTACGAGTAGATAAATGACTCCTACAAAGAGGGTATCAATCTGGCGAGAAAAGCTTCATTTACACGACAACGTTGGAGGGAAAAACCTCATCGATTTTGCATATTTGTTTCAGAGAACCTCGGAAAATGATGTCCGATTACATGGCAATGGCAGAAATACAGAAAACAATTTAGTTTTAATGTTGAGCCACTAGTGGGTGCTGTTGTTTGTTTGTTTTTGTAATGAAATCACACTCATGCTTGTGAAGCAGTCTTTCTCATGCCTTGTGTTTATTTATGACACGTAGTTGGTATTGGACTGATGATCTTTGACGAACACCGGGATGAAAAAGACAGAAAATATAGGTTCAGCACCGGTCTCAATGTCCGTACACAGTGAGCTGAAACAGAATATAATTTACAGGAGTCACTCACAGGTGAAGGCCGCACCAGAAGCATTAGCCACAAGCTAATGTCAAAGTTTTATCACCACATAACAAAAGTAAAATTAACAGAAAACATCAGTGATGGCTGGATGAAGCAAATAAAATGGCACTATATGACAATTTTTCCACTTTTAACAGTTATTTTATGGGAGCTTAGTTTTAGCCAACTTACCCCCAAAAATTAATGTAGTTTGTCATATTCATGTCAATACCTAAAGTGACATTCAACTACTGGCTGGATTTGTAATTTTTGCTTAACCTTTATGAAAGTCTGGGTTCCGGGTAATGCTTTCCCCCAGCGTGATATTTCACTTTGACTTTTTGATTAGAAATCATGAAGAAAGAACTCAAAAAGACAACATATTAGAACTGAATGTATTGCTATCGTAATGCCAGCAAATCCCCAAAAGCATAAATACTGCAGGAGAACAAAGGATTGACGTATCTCAACCTCCAGAGAAGCATCGGTGTCATGAAAATCAAATGTGAGGAACACAGAAACGTCTTCACATCACATGAAGTCACTTCAGCTGTGGCTCAGGAAGTCCAGGATCCAGGCCCACAGTGAGCTGCCCAGGCCCACGTCGCTCAATTTCATTAACAGTTTCTTGACCTGTTATCACGATAAGCAAACTGGTGTTGGTCCAGGTCAGCAGGGACGTCAGAACTGAGGCGAGGGACGATGAGGCTCTTGAAGCATTTTGCTACGATGAGGGTCGGAAGTCATTTAAGTCATTTAAGTCATTTAAGTCATTTAAGCAGCTCATTTTGTTCTTCTTGGGGAATAATGGTGGGAACCGCAGACTGTTGTCGTGAGAGGTTGAAGGTGGTGGTGAAAACCTCTGCTGGCTGGTCTGTACCAGGCCTTAAGGATCCATCCAGGGATTCCGTCTGCACCGGTGGATTTCCTCAACGTTGACCCGACACGGGGTGGCCTTACCCTGGTGCTGGTACAGCTGTATGCGGGCGTCGACCTCTGACTTACGGGTCGCCGCTCCACTGGCCAGAGCCAGAGAAGAACCACTTCAACGTGTCTGGATGGATTTTGTCGAAGGGTGTGGAGGTGGCGTTTGTCACTGAAGCCTATAAGAGTCTTTATGCTCTGCAAAGGAGAATAGGATGAAAGTTGTCATGCTCATCATGGTCGTGATCCAAATTACTGTGAAGGAACGGCAAACACAGCAACAAAAAACAAGTAATTCAGCATTGTGATTTATTACATTAATTGTCGAGCGGCATCAATAAAGGGCAGCATTTCTGTGCACAGCAAATCTGTGCCGTCACAGACTGATTCAATGTAAGACCCTATTCAGAACTCACGATACAAATGCAAGACTTATATATCTATTTAGCCATCTGTTAGCGACTCCTGCGGCAGATGCCATTGATCTCCTGCACACCGTGTGCATATGTGCATTTTTGATACACTAACTCAGTCATGCGGTTATTCTATTGCTCCAAACAGTCTATCTGTGCTTTTTGGCATTGCTCCCATCCCTGATTTTAAAACAGTCTTTGGCATCCTCCACCCTGCTGGCCCATCGAATGATTCACCTCAACCGTTTTTTTTCATCTCAGAATGAGAGTTATGGTGTACTGTCAGCCATTGTTTTCCTTTAATCTGTTTTCTTTCTGTCACCTTTTAGGCCTGCGATGCTATTCGTAGCGGCAACCAGGCTGAGGCGGAGCGGAACAGCAGGACGGCCAAAATACTGAACCACGTCAATCTGGGAATTGGAATTTCAATCATAGCCATTACCGTGATCATGGTATCAGTTGGATCTGCAATGGTATAGTTATTGGGATGACTGAAATAAGATTTTACTGTAGCGGAGATCGTTCTCAGGGATAGAGCAAAAAATCTCTATTCAGAGACAAATATGCTGGTTAGAGCTGATTTCTGTATTATCTCAACAATCAACCCTTGTTGATTGACTTCAGTCTCACGTTTCATTTGGGTTTGCAATATGCTCCGTGCGTCGAGTCGACGTCAGTAGTAGTGAAACACAACTTGCCCTCACTGAAATTCTTGACTGTAAATATGCACTTATGTGCAATATAATGAAGATTGAATGACTGGGGTTCAAGTGATGTAAAACGTTAAAAAAAAAAAAAAAAAAAAAAGGGAGCCAGTTTATCACTCGGCGTTTGTGACGTCTGCTTGAAAGTACAAACCTACATCACTTGTGGAAAACCCCAGGGAGTGGTGTCGGGTCCAAAACTGATTTTATGCAACATTTTAGTTATGAAAACAACCAACACGTTTTATAAATAACGAGCTTCTTCAGCCGCTTTTGAAGGAAATCTGATTTATTGCTCACCGGTTTTTTGCCATACGTGAGCTACTGTGGTCTGAGGGAACACGTTACAAAAGTGATTTACAGCAACCCTGATTGTTCATGATGTGGGGGTTTCGGGACCAACACACTGTTTTTAAAGTTGCACAAATTAAAATTCAAGGGTCTGATCAAATCTAAAATGACAATAATTATGTTTGAAGAAAATGTATTTCCGGGCAACATTGACAGGGAGAGAATAACATGCAAGCGTACTAACACTGAGCCCAATAACAGATTGTAAAGTAACTTGACCATTGGGCAGTAAAATCATTTTATATCAAGTAATAACTATCTTATCTCTCTGGCAGTCTGGTTAGATGAATACAGGTTCTCTCCAATTGCACCATAAAGTTGCCGCCCTGATTACATTGGTCCAGTTGCAACAACAGTATTTCACAGAGTGACAATGCAGGGTTTTTTTAGTGCCAAAGTCACCAGAGCACAAGTGGATGTGTTTGTAGTGGAAGAACCTAAATGGAACCCAGTGCAACACATAGAGGGTCAAAACAGAAAGTGAAAGCCAGATCGTCTTGTTTCACATCAGCGTCGTCCTGTGAAGGCTATTTTAGGAGAACAGAGAAGAAAAACAATCCACTGACATCCTGTTTGGAGACTTAAAGGTATAGTAGAGGATTTTCTTCTTCCGGGTGGATCATCAAAATAACTGGTCCTCCCAATTGTCAATCATTCTGGTGATACATGACGTAAGCCCGTCGTACGTGCTCGTCCCTGCGCGCAGTTCACTCCACACGGTCCTCATAATGCCGGTGGCCGACCCGACGCATTATTCTCGGACATTTTTACACAGTTTCACCCCCTCTGGTGCAAATCTTCTTG
Source organism: Blennius ocellaris (assembly GCF_963422515.1). Lineage (NCBI taxonomy): Eukaryota > Metazoa > Chordata > Actinopteri > Blenniiformes > Blenniidae > Blennius > Blennius ocellaris. The sequence goes on along the minus strand of NC_137657.1, from coordinate 26,624,864 downwards.
TAAAGTGAGCTTATGTGAGCGATGCCGACTTGTGACTTGTAAACAGAGCGTGCACGAGGAGAACTGGGCTCGTGCATGTCTCTCGCACACGTTTTAGTAGGCGTTCCGTCCCGGGAGCAGGTACAGCGTTGCGCATGCGCATTTTTTTCAAACGGTGGAGAGGGCGGTTCTTTCCTAAAATTCCTGAAAATCCTCCTGTATACCTTTAAGTGAAAAGAAGCATCTGGTAGCTACCAGAAAACACCAAACGCGTAATAAAACCAATGAGTTACTTATTACTATTTTATCCAAAGCCGTTGCAATACTTCTACTCCCAATCCTACAGTTGGGTATTTCTCACACTGCGAGACGTCAGAGTAGAAACTGCATCAGCATGTTTCGAGGGTCAGTGTGAGTGTATTTGCATGCAACACGCCTCTTATAATAAACATTCGTAAAGTTCAACCCTCACTTCATCATTCTACTTGACTTTCATTATTATTTGTTTTTGGGTTTTGTTTTTTACTTTTTACTCTTCGGTTATCTTCTTACCCAAGTTTATTTGCAGAAATAGATGTTATAATGTAACTTGAGCAGCACAGGAGGCTGTTTGTACATTAAGCAGGTTGGAATGGTAGACGTTTCCATATGTGACTGAAAGGAAAAAGAAATGGTGATTCATCTTTTCTGCCTGTAGCGCTGCAATATGTAATAACGCCACATTTTGTAATAAGAATTTTAAACACATTTTGTAATAAACTTCCCCGCATTTTGTAAGAACTGCTGCAGTATGTAAGTTATTCAAAAGGGTTAAATGATTTAATGCACTCAGTGGCACTTACAATCTGGCTTCACTTACAATCTAATTTCTTCAAGACAAAAATAAATGGCTGGTGGAAATACTGACCGGCTGGAACTTTAGCAGGTGATCTAAAAAGTTCTGCTTGATTTGGAGTCCTTCATTCTACCACGTAGGGCTCCAGCATTCTACTATACTGTGTTGGCAGGACATGAGGAGCAAAAGCAAAGAGTCACAAACAATTCTTGTCCAACGGAATTTAAAAAAATGGAAAAAAAAGTGGAACAGTGGCCTTTTTGTAATAAGTGTAACAAATGCAGTGCAGTTTTAAAAGCTCCTGGACATGTAGGAATGTATGCTTATATAAGAAAAAAAGAAAAGATGTAGACCAATCAAACCTCTTTAAAACTTATTTGAACATAAAATTTAAATTTTCAAATAAGAATTAAAGAGGTTATCAACTGCCTATCAACTTTAAACATCACTGCACAATATCAGCATATTAAAAATCTATACTTCACTTGCCTGAATATTAAAAAAGATCTGAGTTGTGTTGTTTTGTTGAGCCCTTTCCCCGCCACAGAAAGACAAACACACTCCAATCTCTATGAGTAGCCTACATTTTATTGAACATATGAAAACAAGTACAAATGGCAAACAAAATCAAATTTTTCCAACCCAAACAGGCAAATAAATTAAAGTCACCCGGCCACTGATCCACTGCAAGAAGCACGGTGTGTGTGTGATCTTTGTTGTGTATTTCAAGCTGGAACACCAAACGCCTGCTTCAATTTACCGTTTACTGCAGTAAAGGTCGTAAATTCCAGTTGCCCTTCAAACGCTACTGCACACGTACAGTTCTGAATTCCACCCGTGCGGACTCTCCTCCGCCACTTCAAGCATCACAGTACTCAGGATAATTCATGGAATATTGAAGACCACTTGATGAGCACCCAGCAACATAACTCTGTGCACTGCGCCACCTACTGGAAATGTGCTTCGCCAGCGAGACGATCACTTCAAGCTTCTTACAACGTTTACAGTGAGTTGTGAAAGGTTGTTCAAGCCCACGTCAGATGTCGACCACACTGAATGTAACACGAGAGTAAATACTATCCAACTGAAGGCCAGAGAGTGATGAAGAGACAAAGCTTGTATGTCCTCTAGCACATACACAGAATAACTCACAATATTTATTGTACATTTATGCAATATTTACATACTTGGAAAATCTCCCCTCTGCATCTCCAAATACAATCACTCCCATCATATCTTCTCTCAACCCGAGCCGTGAGTACAATAAGCGTACGCCGAGCAAACGAGAGTATAATGTTATTGCAGAAAGCCAAGCTGATGCGGTTTTAACTATTCCCCCAGCCAGGAACCCGATTTCCCTCAGGCTCGCCCCTTTTTTTCCCTCATTGATTCGTAAAAACACAAGAGCGGCTGACGTGGCCGCGAAAGATCACAGGAACCCTCATGATGCTCCACCTACCGTAAATAGATCGAATGGAGGCAAAACACAACGGGAAGGACAGGAACAGGCAGGGGACACAAAGGCTTCACTTTTTGTATTTAACAATTCTCAATGGATACAACAGTGCAGATGGAAGCGTTTCCTCTTAAAATGTCTTGGTACAGAAAAGGTATTTCCTTAAATAAGAGTTTAAATGAGATTTGAATAGGTGCAGTGGAGTTGTGTGTGTGTGTGTGTGGTCGTCTTAGTAGGAGCGGATGGCAGGAGGGACGTGAGCGCACTCCTGCTCGTTCAGGGAGCTGTCGATGACGGGCCTGTACTCCAACGTCACCTGGCGAGAGCGAGAAGAGAAAGAGAAAGAGGACATCAGTGACGACGGCACACGGCCGCAACCTCGTTCCAGTCTTCCGTTTGGAAAGCCCGAGCGAAGCACGTGTACAAAAAAAATTAATAAATCCCTCCGGCCGACCGTACCTTTCCGGTTTTGGAGTCGACGTAGGACATGGTGTGCTTCCGCCAGTGCTGATCGAAGGTCTTCTTCTCCTGGCCCTGCAGCGGCTTGGAGTAGTCAAACTCGTCAACCCGGTCCTGAAACACAGTTTGAAGGAAGGCTGTCAGGGGCCCCCCGACTAAGGAAACCTTTGATGCACCGCATTGGGTGTTCGACATCTGTATTAAATAAAGAGGCCGTATAAACAATCACTTTGAACTACGAGCCGGACTCTGACCTCAGATAGTCTGAAAAGGCTTGAGAAGCAAGGTTGGACCCCCAAATGTAGTTTAGAGACGATTAATTATAAATATGTAAACGTTTAAGCTTGAGAAATCCGAAATGCGTGCGTTGTACATAAAGTAAAAGTCACCTTGAAGTCCTCTCTGGCGTGGGCTCCTCTGCTCTCCTTCCTCTGCTCGGCGGAGTGGATGGTCTGCACGGCGTTCAGCATCAGGTTCTGCAGCTCCAGCGTCTCCACCAGGTCCGTGTTCCACACAATGCCTACACACAAGATACGCATTGGCCAATGTGCCGCGGCTGCCGAGAGAGGGAAGGTGAGCACGTGAGTGAACGTGAAGCGGCACCTCTGTCGAAGGTCTTGAGGTCGTCCATGGTCTGGTAAATGGCGTCCATCTTGTCGCAGCCCTCCTTCAGGACGGAGCCGGTACGGAAGACGGCGGCGTGAGCCTGCATGGTCTGCGGAGGAACGCGTGTTAACAACACCAGGCCTCTGCTAAACACACGTCCATGGATTTATCTCTGGCGCACCTTCTGCATGTTGAGTCTGATCTCGGAGGTCCTCAGGGTTCCGTTGGCAAACCTCAACTTGTCCAGGTTGGCCACCGACTCTTCGCCTGCATTGGGCTGCAGGGGGGACAGTGTCTCTCCTGCAGACGGAACACAAGGCGACGGCGGTGAGGCGAGACGTACAGCACGGCCTCAAAACATTGACGCAATCCTGCTGGCTGAGATTCGAACGTTGACGTCGACGACGGGATTTCACATCAAAACAAAAGCTCTCTAAACTCCGTCAACTGCTTTTGCTGTTTTCATCCAAGTGAACAAGGAAGTCTTGACAATGTTTTCAAGGTAAAAATGCTAAACTTTGGTCGTGTTGTCTGTTTGCACAACTTTTTGGAAACACTCGGGCTCCTTCCCCCCTTAGAAAGAGTAGAAACCCCCGTAGAAACGCTGCTACTGCACATCTGCACCACGGCCACAGTGAATTGCTCTTCTGCACGGCAGGAGAAGATGGACAATAACATCCATTAAACTTGGTAGTTTTGTAGTCGAGAGTCACCTGGAATAAAAATCCAACTTCATCGCCTGTTCATGTACTCGCTGTTGTTAAAAGTTTATAGCGCATTGTTCTCTGCACTTGTGTGGCTTCACGGCAAAACAAGCCCCTGCTAGTGGCCCAACATGCTCAAGACATCATTTTCAGGTCGTTACCATGGAAACACAATTTTTTTTTTAAACAGAAATGCAAAAAAGCTGCATTTTTTTTTTTTTTTTTACTTCAAACATTGTCGGGTAAACGAGGCCTTGGATGGGTCTGGTTTTTAAAAATTCTATGAGAACATCCAGTTTCCTCTCTGCTGAAATCCCCCCACCTGGTTTGTGCTCCTCGGCGATGGTGAGAGCGCAGGCTCTGCCGAACACCACCAGGTCCAGCAGGGAGTTGGCGCCCAGTCTGTTGGCGCCGTGGACGCTGGCGCAAGCCGCCTCGCCGCAGGCGTACAGCCCGGGCACCACCTTGTCCTGACCCTCGGTGTGAATGATCGCCTGTCGGGAGAGAACGGAGTCTTCAGGAAACACTCACCGGAAGAAAAGTGCATAGGCGCCTGCCCGCCCGCCTGCATGTTACTGTCTAGACAGTGCTGCTCAGGCTGGTTTAATCTAGAAAATCGTGTTACTGTCTAGACAGTGCTGCTCAGGCTGGTTTAATCTAGAAAATCGTGTTACTGTCTAGATAGTGCTGCTCAGGCTGGTTTAATCTAGAAAATCGTGTTACTGTCTAGATAGTGCTGCTCAGGCTGGTTCAATCTCTTAACAGTGGGAAAATATTTGGATCAGTGTGATTAGTGTAAAAAAAAAAAAAGAAATATATGTACCACTAACAAGGGTATTGTATGTATCTCCCCACCCAGTCAATCTCTCCGTCTTTCCTCTCCTCTCCTCTATCCTTCCACCCCAACCGGTCAGTAGAATGTCGCCACCTCTGACTCTGGTTTCTACAAAGGTTTCTCCCTGTTGGGAGTTTTTCCTTTCCACAGTCGCAAACAAACCTGCTTTCTCATGTGGATATGCTGGGCTTTTCTATTTTTCTCTATTAAAGCAGATTGGAATGCCTGTAATGTATTTAAAATTGTCTTCTTTTTAATAAAAAAAAAAAAGAAAAGTACATAGATCCGTGTGTGTGTGTGTGTTGCTCACCTGTCCCTTGTAGTTCGTGGGGACTCCTCCCATGTTGTAATGGACGGTGGGCAGGACGGGAATGGGCTCTTTGGTGACGTCGACTCCGGCGAAGATCATGGCGGTCTCCGAAATGCCGGGCAGCCTGGTGGCCAGCTGCTGGGGGGGCAGGTGGTGGAGCTGCAGGTAGACGTGGTCCTTGTCCGGGCCGACGCCCCTGAAGCGAGGACAGTGGAAACGTCAGCGAGGCTTTCGCTCTTTTCGCCCCGTGCGAAACGTCCGTCAAAACACTCGGGCTGAATTCCCGCACCTGCCCTCTCTGATCTCGATGGTCATGGAGCGCGACACCACGTCTCTGGAGGCCAGGTCTTTGGCGTTGGGCGCGTAGCGCTCCATGAAGCGCTCTCCCTCGCTGTTGATCAGGATCCCTCCCTCGCCGCGGCAGCCTTCGGTGATTAGGCAGCCGGCGCCGTAGATCCCTGCAAGGAATCGCACGCTAAAAAGGCACCGCATCTCTGTCGGGAGACTCGTTTTGCACAGTTTCAGTCCAACTCTCAGATTCCTCCGTCACTCATCCAGGAGGGGGCGTCGTTTTCTTTGGCTTGTCATGATAATTCACAGCAGGTATCACCCCGCTTCGGGCTCAACGATGAATTATAAGACAAATAAGAACCGCCAGCCAGCTCAAACAACAAACTGTACCATGAATAAAGCGCCAAGTCAATATTGAGCGCATTAAATTATAAAAACCTTTATTACGCCACCAAATCACGAAGAAAAACTGAAGTTTCTCCTCAACGTTGGTCCAGTTTACACATATAAAGTCAAGCTTGGTTAATTTAAATCTTAAATGAATTGTTTGAAGCAGTTTAGCGGCTGCTGTTAATGTCTGCGGCTGTTTATAGAAGAGAGAATAACTGAGCAGCTTCAGAAGTGGTTGTATCAATTATGAATTGGTTAAATAAGGAAACACCGCCCAGCGTCTCCGCCTTCGGTCACCTCAACAGGACGGAGTTATTTCACGGCCAACTATAGCGTCGGGTGTCAAATGTCACAGCAGCAACAAAAATAAAGAGGGCCGTTTGTCTGTATTGAAGGGAGATCTATTTTTAAAGTCCCATGCAAACAACCAGGCAACGTTCATCCCCCATTTCAAAACATTTTCTTACTGGGAAAAAAGTCTGTTATACAACAATTCCCCGAACGGTCTTTGCTAGTTGAACGAAGCACGTCGGCGTCGCGGCTTCGTCAGTTAATGAGTTGCTTTCTCACCGGTGGGATGGAACTGTACAAACTCCAAGTCCTGACAAGGCAGACCAGCCCTGGTCACCATGGCGTTCCCGTCTCCCGTGCTGGTGTGAGCGGACGTGCAGCTGAAGTAGGTTCTTCCATAGCCGCTGGAAGGAAGTGGACAAAAACACACGTTTTGAAACTTTCACCACCTGCTGTTTAAACGTAAACTACAGACGAAAGAGAAAGATCGCGAATCAAAGCGATAGGAGTGAGGATTTACGGCGTCTCCTACCCAGTCGCGATGACGGTGTTCTGAGCTCTGAAGCGGTGAATGGACCCGTCCTCCATGCACAGGGCGATCACTCCTTTGCACTCTCCGTTTTCCATCAGCAAGTCCAGAGCGAAATACTCCACGAAGTAACTGGTGTCATAACGGAGGGACTGCGCGGGAGAGAGAACGCATTTAAATAGTGCAAGTTTTATCAATGCACGGACTGAAGAGACGGCCCACCTACCCTTCCATAGAGCGTGTGCAGTAGCGAGTGTCCCGTCCTGTCTGCGACGCAGCAGCAGCGGTGGGCCTGACCTCCTTTTCCATACTTGAGACTCTGACCTCCGAAAGCTCTCTGGTAGATCTTCCCGTCCTCGGTGCGGCTGAACGGCATCCCAAAGTTCTCCAGCTGGGAGAAAGAGAGAGAGAGTCAGAATCAGCTTTGAATGCCTGGGGTTGTGCGTTGCATCGATTTTCTCAACATGCAATTGAAGAATCAAAAGAGCATTAGGTGATGGATCGGGATCTGATGATTTACATCTTTAGGGGTTGATGGTTTGAATTTTGTAAGCAAATTAAATTATTTGTGCACGTCTACATCCGTCTGTGAGCACTTACCTCCACCACGGCTGCAGGTGCCTGCTCCGTCATGTAGTGGATGGCGTCCTGGTCTCCGAGCCAATCAGATCCCTTCACCGTGTCATAGAAGTGCCACCTCCAGTCGTCGTCCTCCATGTTTCCCAGAGCTGCATTGATCCCACCCTGAGAACCACCACCGTTGTCAGGCGACCGGATAACATTCGAGAGGCGAACGGCGGCCGCCGAGGAAACGCCACACAGTGTTCCGTCATACCTGTGCGGCGACAGTGTGGGACCTGGTGGGGAACAGCTTAGTGACGCAGGCGGTGTTGAAGCCGGCCTCAGACAGGCCGAACGCTGCCCTGAGCCCTGCTCCTCCAGCTCCGACCACCACGGCGTCGAACTCATGGTCCACAACGGGATACTGAGTCGAGATCTGGGGGAAAAAAAACAAAAAACAAAAACAAGAAAAGAGAGAGTGTGAGTTCATATAAGGAGCAATTTGGAAAATATGAAAACTGAGAATGTGGGGGTGTCACAAAGTCATCTTGATTATAAGGGCTATGTCTTAATAATGATTAATTTATGTCACAAAACTACTAACTTTAAGTGTCTACATACTGTAAGATGAGATAATGAGAAATCTGTCGGGAGAATTACATGGAATATGGTTTCATTGAGACAATGGACAAAAGTAAAGCTGAATGCATCTTTTGCGGCAAAAAACTCCTGAATGAAAGTTTAAAACTGCTCACACACACAGTTTCTCTTGCAGACACATGAACATGAACATTTCCGTGACCTCACACAGCCAGGACCCTGCACTGCGCATGCACCTTTTAGAATGTTTATTTATAGAATGAGTATTTTTGAATGTATATATTTTATCTGAGTTTATGCCAATGCACTTTCTTAATCGTCTATTTTATGCCTATTTCTTTTTGCTTGAAAGCCGGGATCTTCTAACTGTGACTCCGCTGCGTGCATGGAAGCATATGCATAATGAGTGACACCCGTCGTAAGCCCAAAGAGTTTATCGTCAGAGAAAAGTAGCTCTTCAGTAGAGGACATAAAAAATTGAAAAAAAACAGTACTTCACATGTCGTATGTTATGAGGGTACGTCAACAATTTTTTTTCTTCGTTTTGAATGGTACAGGATGTGGTGGTGGGAAGGTTGCTGAGGTTTACAGTGGTAAATAAAATGTGGGTCCCTGAAGAAGGAAACGCTGGGAACTTCTAACCCAAGTCAAGACAAATCTCTCATCTGCACCTGCAGCATGTCTCAGTGTGGATCCTCATCAAGAACAATAACTTACATCATTCGACACTTTGGTGTTCTTCTTGCCATAGATGGAAAAGTGAAAATCTCTGGAGCCCTGGACTGCAACAGCAGGGATCTGGCAACAGATTAAAAAAAACAAAAAAACTCACCTTAGATAAGAGCATAAATCACACAAAATCAGCAGCATCGAACACAAGTAGGAGAACGCACATGTTGTAATAAACATGTAATAATTACCTCATTGTTTTGAAGGCTGGCAAAATTTGACAGCACATTTATAGCAGCCAGACACAAAAGCATTAATAACTGTGATCACTTAGTGTATATGGATGTGTCATTAACAAATTTATTTGAAGTGACTTTATAAGAAGTTTTTAAAGAACTATCGAGTGAAACAATAAGAGCTAATGAGCTCGAGCTCGTACACAAGGGCAGCCTGTAGTAACGGCGTTGTATCATGTCTGGTTTTCAAACATAGCACAAAAAAGGGTTAAGGTTATGAAATAATAAAGAATAAAGAGCAAGGCTGAGTAAACTGGCTCTAAGTTTGAGCAGAAGCGGCTAATTAGCTTCAGTCCACGGTGTCACATTGAAACACCCTCAGCTACATAAGAGATTACGCAAGGCAGAAAGGACCGGTTACGAAAGCTGTGAATGCTGCCTTTTCTGGGTAAAATAGAAAAATAAGAGACAAAACAGCACATGCGATTAAATCAGATAAAGGTTGTTTAAAAGCATCGGCATTGCCGCAGGATTACTCACGGCTTTAGATTTTAGGAGTGTCTTCCCGGAGAGGAGACGGGACGCGGCACGAACACTCGCCATGTTTTCAGATGAAGGACCGTTCCGGGCCAGCCAGGGAGGAGCAGATATTGTGTGACACTGGACTGAACCACTCTGCAAAAAGGGGGAGATTATCATTTAAAAGACCTCAACCTGAACAATTGAAACATAAACACGTCTTCTTTGACCACCATTCAAAGTCTAAACAAACTAATAATTAATTTAGAATGTAAAATTAGTCATATTTTAACAAAAAATATTAATTATATAAATGCATATTTCCGCGAATCACCCACGTTGTGTTCACACGGGCTCCCAAAGCGTGGACTTGTGTAAGTCGGCTCTGCAGGAACAAATGTATAAGTGACCTAGACTTTTCATTCAAGGTGAGATGCAGCCACAAACCTTACATTCGCCGACATGATGTCGGGAATTTCAAAACAACAATTGCCCCTGTTGTCTGTGTATCAAATACTCTGGCATGCCCGACCTCGAAGGTAGTTAGCATGTTAGCTCGACGCTAGCTTTGTGTACTGTCAGACTTCCTGCTTATGCGAGGCTGCTAACATGCTAACAAACATCTTGTGCTAATTCACATTTATTGGGGCATTTCTTCACCAAGCAGCTTATCAAGTGATCTAAATACAAACGCTGGTTGATGCACGTGTTTTAGCCTGAATATTCACTCCCACCAGCCTCAAGCTCTGCTGCAGAATCAAAACAGTTTGAAGAAAACGTGTCATTGCAAATGTTTTGTTGTGTGTTTATGTGTGACAGCGGCCCCCATGAACAACTTGAATGACCCCCCTAGATGGAACATCCAACCAGACCCCAGAGGGAGAGGGGCGGGGGCCGGCGATGGCAACCAATGGAACTACGCCTTGCTGGTCCCCATGCTGGGGCTGGCTGCTTTTCGTGAGTTACACAAGGAGATGTGTCGTGTGTGTGTGTGTGTGTGTGTGTGTGTGTGTGTGTGTGTGTGTGTGTGTGTGTGTGTGTGTGTGTGTGTGTGTGTGTGTGTGTGTGTGTGTGTGTGTGTGTGTGTGTGTGTGTGTGTGTGTGTGTGTGTGTGTGTGTGTGTGTGTGTGTGTGTGTGTGTGTGTGTGCTGATGAGGTAACACCAGGGGCCTGTCTGAGAGACATGTTTGGTAAACACTGATGACAAAGCCTGATAGTCTCTGCTTTCAGAACAGCTGATCAGCGTGATTTCAGCTAAACACTGAAATAAGTTTTGGTCAGATAGATGGTTAACGGATTTCACATTGTCATTGCCCCTAAAGCTCTCTACTGTCACATTCACACAGCTGATCAATCCATCCACTGGGAGCAAGTTTGAGGTTCAGTGTCTTGCTCAAGGACACTTCAACATGGGGACAGGGAGACATGGTCCGGTTGAGAGATGACCACTCTACTAGCTGAGCTACTTTATAAATTCTATAATGAAGCCATCTTTATTATTAAATAATGATCTACCATTGTTCTCCAAATTCCAAATTCTGATCCCTTTCAGCAAAGTGTCTGGCCTGGAAGAGCATGCACAAAGTTTAATGTCCCCTAAAGGAAAAATTTCCATCCATCGTGCCGGTTTATCCTCTGCAGGGTCGCATGTTTTGAATATTTGAAGAATATACATTTGAAGAAATGTCCGTAGAATGGCTACTTTTTCAATTTAACCAAGGGACTCTTATTCAAGTAGCCTGTGCATTTTCCAGTATGTGAAATACATCCTTCCATCAGTGTGACCTCTCATCGCTTGTGTGTCTCGCCGTCTCCTCTCAGGCTGGATCTGGACCAGAGAGTCTCAGCGGGAGATTCAGAAAGCCAAAGCCCAGTATGACAAGGATGTGAACACAATCAAAAGCGAGATGGAGGCCCGTTACCGGGAGACGCTGACGGAGAGGCGCAGGGCGGCGGCCAAGCTAGAGCTGGACCTGGAAAAAGAGAAGCAGAGGGTGGACGGCTACAAGAAGGCGATGGCCTCACAGAGCCACCAGCTGATGGGGGAACGGAAGCAGCTGCAGCAGGTAAAGATAAAGATCCATCGGCAGACACGCATCTTCTCTCTCTCAACTGAAACCTCCTCTCGCTCTTCTCTCTCAAGGAGAGGGAGGCTCTGGAAACGGAGAAGCGGCGGCAGGTGAATTCCGGAGCTGCAGGAGCTGTGCTGCATCAGGCCCTGGAGAGGGAGGACGACTGGTACCAGCGCGCCTCCGCCACCCTGAAGGAGCTGGAAGGTCAGCTGGTGGAGCGGCAGAACGCCTACTGCTCCTTCATCCAGCCTCGCGATCAGCGGCTGGAGATGGAGAAGAACCTGCTGCTGAAGGTGGTCAGAGAGCCTCTGGGGCCGGGACTGGACCTGGAGTCCGACCTGAGGGACATTTTCAAACGAGACAAGCACTGTGCGGAGGTGGTGAACATGGACAAGAGGAGGAACGGGAGCCTCATGTGGGTGTACCTCAAGTACTGGCAGCTGCAGATCACCGTCCAGAAGCACAAGAGGGCCGAGCAGGCCCTGTTGGGAGGGAAGACTCAGCCGGGCACAAAGTGACCAGCGGAGGGAGGAAAAGACGTTGTCGCGCTTTGGGTCTTGAAATGGAAATCTACTCGTCTTGATTTGAAGGCTGTTATTACAAAACAAGCGATTATCTCTGAAAGGGTAATGTCCTCCGTCTAGACAGGGGTGTCAAACTCCGAAGGAAACGATTGAAAAGTTGACTGAGATTGGATTAGAACCCATCCAGGGCCAGTTTTGGCCCACGGGCCTTATGTTTGACACCCTTGGTCTCGAATAACAATAATAATGTTTGAACTTTTCCATGATGCAGCTTCACAAGCACCACATCACCTAGATGAGTCAGATAACGTCCACATTGGCTTCAACGTGTGTAAAGAGTCAAAATTATTATTCTCTTGTTTGAACAATGCCCTAAAAAAGTTTTTTTGTTTTTCCAGTGCGTTCTCTTGAATGCTATGAATTAATGTTAGCGAGGGATTTTCACTCCTTCGTCTTGCACGTGAACTCAGGGCTCAAAAAATTATCTACATCTGAACCATACTGAAATAATTCACCCGTCATGAAGCAATCCGGGACACAACACCACAACCATTACGACAAGATTGAGCGTTTTTCTGGGAGCTATTGTTTGATGCCAACAGTGGGACTGACCAGCCTCACTCTAATAGGTGTCATTCACTTTTAACCATCGGAATTTCCTTGATCTTTACTGGTAATTAGATTTTTTATTATTAGCTTTTTCTTCCATCCGGTGATTCAGGCAGTGTTAATATACCTGGTTTGTCTGAGCCTTGCAACAATCGGGTCTCACTGAACATGCATGTGTCCAAAATTAAGCTTTTTACTGCACTATGACAACAATTTAAAAAAAAAAAGATTAAAGAAACAAATGCTAATGTCGCACTAATTTAGCAGGTCTTTCTGTGGAACGTCTGTCTGTTTTTTGCTTTTGCTTCGGGGAAGAAGTGACGGTATTGCACTATAAATGTGCTGACACTTGAAACTGTGCAATCCTTAAAATACAGTTTTGGTTTTAGGACTTATTTTTGCTTTTTTGTGTGTTTCTTGACTGGGTCTAAAAATATATATATATATATACTGTTTTATTTTAAACATTCCAGCCATTATGGCTGATGCTATTTTTTTAAATGATCAAACGGTCACAATGTAACTCCCCACTGCACAAAGTTACAGAAAGAGAAGTACACCGCCGGGAAAGCAGGAAGCAATTAACACATCAACACTCCTCCAGATCAAGTGTGCAAACAAGAGGCAATAATAAACCTCCACACAGCTCAGAATAGCTTTATTAGACACTGAGATCTCCGACAACGACAAAAGAAGAGTTGGAGTCAGTTTCAGAACTATTTCACAGTATCAGTCATTAAATATGTTTGCTCAATATAGCAAGTAGCTTATTTACTTTTAAGAGCAACTGGAGCTACTCAGGCGATCAGACGTCATTCTTGAAAGGGTCATGCCCTCAAGAGTTTGTAAACATTAAAATTAAGAGATTCATTTTTAGTTTGTTTACTAAACCATGCAAGTTACCAGAGCAGATGCTTTAGCTCCGCTCTCTCCTCTGCGCCCGGTGAGAGATCAGTCTGGGGGAGGACATCAGGCCGGAGGCCCTGAAGTTCTCCCTCGCCGGCTTCACGAGGTCACTCGCCTCCCGGGTCTCCGCCCCGTCGGGCTCTTCCTCCGACGTGATGGGCTGCGGCGTGCGGTCGAAGGTGGTGGCGGCGGCGCGACGCGGGGCTCGGCTGGTGTTCTTGAGGGGCAGCTGGTGCGTCGTCGCGACTCCGGGGTCTCTGCCCAGCGTCAGCGTCTGGCCGGGGCTCCTCTCCGCCACGAAGTGAACCACCTGCTGCTGCTTGTAGCTCTCCCTGCGAACGCCGTCCGTCTCGGACAGCGTCATCCTGGGAACGTGGAATCGTTATTGGGAAGTTAAAAATGGTAGGTCATTTGTGACGATATCTCGCCGCAGAGCTGAGCTGCAAAACACTTAAAAACAGTTTTAGATTCTTACAAAAGTGGCTCAGCTCATCTACATTCTTCTTCAGGAGCATCTTCTAATGTGTTTTAGATTTACCTCCATATTGTGCAAAATTCACTTCCTAAAGGTTTTCCAACAGTAATATGTGTCCCCACACCCAGGAAGTCTCCCTGGCTTGTTTTAATTTTTTAAAACTGTGTTGCTCCAATGAGCAAATCAGAAATCAGACCCTATATAGTGTCATCAGGGGTTTTAGCCAATCACAATCAAGGTAGGCTCCTCCCCCTTTGACTCCTCCCCCAATTAGGCAGCTCTGCTCTGGCACATGGCGCCACGAGAGGAAGTACTTCCTCCTCTTCCTCTTGTTTTTGGACCAACGAGTCCCATGTGAGAGTGTTAAAAAGCTGTACAATTCTTTATTTCCGATATGTTTGATGTGTTTTATGTGCTTGTTTTTGTCTGGAGCCTTAATGTACTGGCGCCTGTCTTGACCGGGACACTCTTGAAAAAGAGATTTTTTATCTCGACGAGGTCCTTCTGCTAAAATCAAGATAAAATAACATAAAAATGAAATAATCTGACCCATTGAAGCGCCATCACCCTGCCGGCTATAAGATTATAAGTTGGAAATGTATCTCGTGTGAATTAACGGTAGTTAAAGAACTGCTTCAGCAAAGCAGCCCATCATGCTCCCTCCACCGTGCTTCACTGCTCTCCTGGGAGGAGGCACATGGTGTACCGTGTCCTGAAGAGACAGTTTCTCTCTGGCAAAGATCAGACAAGCAGTGATGTTTTGTTTTTTTGTATTTTTTAAGAAAAGTTGCAGCTTTATAAAAACAGATGGGTTAATTTAATCCAGTAATTTCTTCAAGCACTGAGCCATTTCTCTCTGCTTGCTTTTTTGATATACTTCTGCATTATCCTGTGCCTTTGAAATGAACTTGTATAGAGAGTAGTTGTGGTACTAAATGTTAAACACAGTTAATCGGAGTGCTGGTTTATACCTTCACCTTTCAACATTTCCAGATGAAAAATCTTTATCGATCTTCTTAAGTAGCTTCCAGACTCAGATCTGGTTTAGATTCTTGAACTTCAGTTGCAGTCAATTTTTTTTTTTTTTTTTTTAGCTGTGATGCAAATGCTTCATGGTTTGTTTGGTTTTTTTTTTAATATTTTCACATTTGATAACGTCTTAAGACTAATCCACGAAAAAGCTATAATATCTCAAATGGCTGACATTCTTTTGCTTCTGCATAAAGTTTAGTGATGAGATTAGTCATATGTTTGAGCTTTACTTCCCTTTGTTTTATTAAAAGATATAAGTTTATATTCGGCTGCTTGTTTATCCAAACTGGGAACATGGCGATCCTTCTCTGGTTGGTTCCACAAACAACCTGAATTCCAAATAGATCCTTTAAAATACAAAACTTCAAGACATTAACCTTTGATGTCGCCTCAACAAACACTTAACTTTGCTCACAATGACGACGGTTAAGGTATAAAACACGATATTTCAGCGAAATGTCCATCTCGAAAGCATCCAAAACAAACCCACCTGAGCTGCGGCCTGGTTTCCAGGACGTGGCTCACCCAGCAGGCTCGGTAGCTCTCCTTCTTCCAATGGTTGTCCTCCTGAAGATCGCAGCAGGAGTTCACCAGGAAGCAGCCTCCTCGGCTCACACAGTGCATGACGTGACGGTGCGAAGGGCCGTTAACAGAACTGATTGTTTCACAGCTTCAGGAGAAAAAAAACAAACAAACTCTCTCTCCCACACCAGTTCTCCTCGAGATGAACAAAACACAACACAGCAAGCTGATCATCAATGTGTGTGTGTGTGTGTGAAGCAGTCTCAGATATGTCTGTGCGAGTTGTGCAATGTCTTAAATATCAAGTCTTGTTTCTATTTTTACTCCTCTGTGTCACATTGTGTTGAATGCAGCGAATGTCTTCGCTGCCCTGACGGTTATTTTACCGCTCAATAGGAACTTTTAACTCGTTCCACGTTGTCTTTCCAACCGCAGGAATCCAGCAGGAAGGAAAGCTGCTCCCACTTCATCTGTCGGACAGTTGAACTGGTTTCGTCGACTAAAAAACAAACAAAGAAACAAACAAAACAAACAACCACTGTGATGTAACCCTAAACATGATATCACCCTTGAAGCCCTTAACCATGACCTGCACCTCCCCTCTGGGACTTTGTGTACGAACCAGTTTTTTCCTGTATTTGCCTGCAGGATGGTAACAATTCGAGGTTTGACGTGTGCGACGAGGGAAATATTTAAACTGAGTAATCCGACTAAACGAGTGGCAAATGAGGGTCATTGCATCGGGAACGGGGGGTTTTATCTCCACACTCCTCAAGTGTCTTACACTCGGAGCAGCTGGAAGCAGGAAACCCACTGACAGTCACAACAGGTTCTAATCAGAATACTTATTCACTTGTTAAACCACACATGTCTGGGGCTTTTATTTTGTTTGTTTGTTGTTCTTTTGATTTATTTTTGTGCTTTGTTTTCGGCTTGTTTTTCTCCATATCTTGAAAATGTATATGTCTATTATTAAAAAAAAAAAAAAAGTTATTTAAATATCCGAAGAAAAATGAGTTTCTATGCAAAATTCATATTAACAAAATGTTTGAATCTTCTTTTTGAATTAATTCATTCCAGACATGTCAAAAGGAAGATACAAAATACAGCTCCACACACACAAAAAAATTTATCTGTTTGTGCTAATAATTTGAATATATCTATCTCGATATATTTTATGAAAATGCATATACACAAAAAAATTATCTGTATCCATATATACATACATGTATATCTAATTCAACATGTCTGAAAAGTGGTAGGCAGAAGTATAAGTTATTTAATTCAACCCCATCTCCAAATTCAATAATCAAGTTATGCTTATCCTGTTTTCTGCTATTTACAAGGTGAAGTTAATGTGTGTGTGTGTGTGTGTGTGTGTGTGTGTGTGTGTGTGTGTGTGTGTGCAGAAGAAAGTGCTGGGGGGGGGGGGTCAGGAGCTGAGCAGGAAACACCGATTCTCCTCTTCAGCTGCAGGACGGAACACGAGGACGACTCACACACTTCTGTGAGTGAACGACTTCACCTGTTGACCTGTGACTCCACCACACTCCGTCACCCGCCTGTCACTTTAAATGTTCGCGTCCATCCAACTGTGAGGGTGAAACTGAACCAGAGGGGCCCGATGAGCCGGCGGAAGATATGCTGGACCCGTCCCAGCAAAAACAGCCTGTCCCAGCAACACTGGAACCAGTACAAGATCCAGCTCCATGATAAACCCTCACTCATCACATGGTGCCGTGGTGACGTAGTGTGCTTTCAGAACACACATGAAACCATCATCCTCCTTGCAGGTGCTAATTAAGTTTTTCACTGGGGCCATTCATCAATTCATCCACAGCCCATTTATGCTCGTACTGAATTTCAGTCAGGATTTGTTTTGTTTTTTTGCCTAACTGCTAATTTATACTCTTGCCAGAAAATCATGTTACTGTCGAGATAGAACTGCTCAGGCTGGTTTAATCTCTAAAATCATGTTACTGTCTAGACAGTGCTGCTCAGGCTGGTGATCTCTTCTCCAGTTTGCAGGCTGTGAGCTGCTCATCTGCTGAAAAGCACGGCACGCCACCATGTTCAAGACTAATGATCACTATTGCAGAGTTTATAAATCTTCTGGAATATTACATAAATTAAAGGTGCAATTTTCCACTCTAGATGGTGAAATTCATTTGAATTCAGACCCCGAACTTCACCTCTTTTCCGACACTGGTTTAAAACATTACTTTGTGAAATGAGTTTGTATTTTTTCAGATATTATCCCTGCGATGCGAGTGCCTCTAATATTAAAGGCAATGAGGCAGCCCCACAGCGTGATGGTGCTTCTAGCATGCTTTACAGTTAAATATGCTGGACTGTTTTGTTTGGTGGCCGAGAAAATACACTTTCAAGGGTTATTTCACTTGAGATATTTAATTTTATATACAGTTTGGACGATTCGCTTAAATTTGACACTTCAAAATTGTGACGTAACGAAAGTCCAGTTGGCGTTTTGGCGTCATAATGAACAAAGTGATGGGATCTGGGTGGGTTTCTGTTAAATAGGGAATTTATTGTAAAAGATATGAATATTCCACATATTTTACCATGACAACATCTGACTTCACCTCCGACAATCAGACACAAAACAAAGAGAAATGCTGGATATTTTGTAAATGTTCCAGCACGATGATGACAGGTACACGATGTGTCGTTTTGATCCGGCAGCTCAAAACAGAAACGTGTCGTTTTTATCCGCGTCCATGCTGAAAGTACACGTGCATCAGTTGTTGAACCAGGCGGGCCTCTTCCGGGCCCTTTCCACGATCCTCTTGTCTTTGTCTCCCTGGCCCGCCGCCTCCCCCTCGTACACCACGACCGTCTCCACGGCCGGGGCGCTCAGCGGGCCGCCCTCCATCCTTTTAATCTGCTCGCGGATCAGGAACGTCTCCTTGCACACTTTGGCGTAGCAGAAGCCGCACAGGACGTGTTTCTGCTTGAGGCGGCCGCACTCCGGACACGACTCCATGTTGTTCTGAGAGCGAGGGACAGAGGAGGAGGAGGAGGAGGAGGAGGAGGAGGAGGAGGAGGAGGAGGAGGAGGAGGAGGAGGAGGAGGAGGAGGAGGAGACGCACACGCTGTCAGTGGCTGTTTCAAAGAGACTTGTGAGAAATCTTTGGTTTTATTTAATGTACAGAAGTTTGTTGTCATTTAAGTCAGTTAATTTTCTTCGTGTGGTGTGAACAGCGAATATTGTGGCAGTTTTAGTGGCAACAATTCTGACAATGATTCTGCTGTATTGAGAGACAAAAAGTAGTAACGCCTGACTGCAGCCTCCATCACACAGGTAGAAATATATATACATATATTTGGCAGACCATTAAAGTTTTATTTGCATTGTTTGTGTGTATGCCAGATTAACAGCTGCACCTAAGGCTTTCTGATCGTGAGACTTATTTATTTTGTTGTAAGACATGTTAAATTCTTTATTTTCCGTTTGATTTAATGTTATACCGTTTTAAAAAGGGTACTGATATTGGACTGTTTCAGAGTAATTACACACTTCCACTGATGTATGCGAGTTCTTAGTAAGCAGTAGGGAGACTCGAAGGTGGAGAGGTGGACTTGGGATCAGGACTTCGCAAGTTTGAATCCCACAGTGGACAGGTCACCACTGTGGGTTCCTGAGTAAGACCCTAAATGTTTGAGTTTCTGTACGTCTGTTCCAATTCATTATGTAGACGCCAATTGGGATTATTACGCTATATACTTACTTTTAATCTACTGATTTACGGTCTAATCTAGTTGGAGGATTTTAACTTAAAGCTTGGGCACACACTTAAGAGAACCCACATGGAAAGAACCTATGAGGATATATGCGCATATATGAAACCTATAAGCAGTTTATATGCACATATATGCTGCATACATGCGTATGTATGCCACATATAGGCAAAATTGAGATGCATGTATGTGAATATACAGGTCATATAGGTCTCCTGTACCGCTTCTTTATTTCCACGCACGCACGCACGCACGCACGCACGCACGCACGCACGCACACACAGCCCATATCTCACTTTGGCAGCTGTCATACATTATCAAGGCAATAACTAAGAACTAACTAAAAATATACAGGTACCTATATAGGTACCTGTATGCACGTATGTGTGTACACATATATGTAAATATAATATAAGAAAACGGCAAATTTTATATATGTCACATATATTGAAAACCTATGTCAAAACCTATATTAAAACATATATGTTTATATAGGTTCTTTCCATGTGGGAATCATGTTGCACACAGGATGAGTCCAAGAGAGAGGATCTAGAGCAGGGGGGTCAAACCCTGATCTTCAAGGACCAGGCTCCAGTGTGTTTTAGGTGAATTGACGGTGGAAGAGACCAAAACAATGCAGGACACGGGCCCTCGAGGACCGGAGTTCGACACATGTAATCCACATTTATTCGGGTGTACCTGGACTTTCAGCAGTTTACTGTCAGACCTCCTCCTGGTGCGGTTCACCTCGATGGTGCGTCGACTCTTGGGTGCTGCCATCCACAGGATGCCGTCGAAAATTCCGGGGGTCTGGTCCGGACTGTCAGCAGGCAGGAGGCTGGGGCCAGTCACTGCCAGGGCCGGAGCTGCACACGGGAGGAATATTGAGAAGCGATTCCAATGACAGTAGACGAGAGAGAGAGAGTCAATAAACTGACGGTAAGGATCTAAACTCACCGAGCTGTCGGTCCAGTCCAGCGGCCCGCAGCAGCCTGCTCTCAACGTGGAGCAGAGACCGTCTGAGGCTGTTAAACACCGCCGAGAAATTCATAGTTTATCCCTTTTTAACACATGTCCTTTTTAACAAACTACTGACGGTCATCGAGCAGCTACGTCACTGAGACGCGACGGAAGAGGCGAACTCTTCGTGTGTTAATGTGCGGCTGACAATACAGCGGCCGGTAAGTGCCTGCCATCTAGCGGTGATTCTGTCGTACTGCAACTAACCAGAGGCGAGCTGCAGAGTGAATAAAACGAAAGAAAAAAATAGATTATTCAAATAAACAGACTTAGAAAAGAAAGAAAGAAAGAAAGAAAGAAATACTGAGAAGTCGACCGCAGTACTGCAATTGTTTTTTTTTTATTTGACAAGTCATCACAACTGTAGAAAAATAGAAAAACGCTGAATTATATGTGAAATAACTGTATTGATCCAGTGTATAAATGTCGATACTGACTTGTCTTATTCTTTCTCTTTCTTGTGTTTTCTTTGCTCACGATTTTAAATAGAAGATCTTTATTGTATGAGCTCATATGGTTTATTCAGAACTATTTTTCAATATGATGTTCAACATGGACATTTTAAAACACTTTTTTCCACCAATTCATTCACACAAACAAACACATTGTTAACCGGGCAACAGTAAACATTGTGTTCATTGAATAATGACATTATTGCATGAATAGTACAAGTACAACTCTACAATGATAAAATAAATAGAAAAAGACAGAAAAAGTTACATCTCATTGTGGGAAGATTTCTGTTTGTTTCAATATATTCAGTAAACTACGGACCTCTAATGTTATCATTACCTCGCCTTCAGAGTATTTAAATAAGAAAATGTAACATATGAACTGGTTATATAAATCAATAAAACGTGTTTTGTTCCTCCCAGAGTATTTGCAAGATTGAATGTAATAATTTGACATCAAGAATAAAGATTCATCAGTAAGTAGAATTGCATCTCAACATAAATGTATCAAATAGTCCCAAACAACACATTCAACCCTCCCAATATTAATATATTTTCAATATTAATATGAATGCAAACACATACTTTCTATCAAAACGAATATTTGTTTCAGGACATTCATTACAAAAGCTACATTTTTCATCAATAGCGTTCTTAAACATGTCGATTTTCAGTTTTAGCATTATAGATTTTATGGAGGAGTTCAAAAGATGTTATCTTAGCTTTATTCGTAATGAAATACCTATTATGGAGGAGCCAGACCTTTTTCCATGAGGTATCATCCACGAATCTATGTTGTGAAACAAGACAGGATAAAGTTGTAGCCTACTTGTGCATGGTTCTTTATAGATTCATGGCTCTTATAGATTCATTAGAAAACAAAAATAAAAACACATGTTTCATGAGATGAAAATGCCACTTTACGAATTTGACATGTGATGTTTACTCGGTGCCACTACGAGGCGCTGTGCAGCATTAAGGTGGATTTGCAACATTTAATTTTAACCACAGAAGAAGTCGAAAACCAACATGGCGGAACGAGGTTACAGTTTCTCTCTCACCACATTTAGGTAAACTTTGCTTTTAAAATTACACTTTCGGAAATTAAGTCTCTGTAGCACGTTGTAATGTCTGTCGTTGACCGTCTGTCGGATTTGTTGTTTGCTCTGTGTTGCGTGGAGGAGTGAAAGGGACGTTTGACGTTGGTGCACTGTCATCGCCGGGAATGAATCGGCTAACGTTAGCATGGAAGCTAACGCTGTTGTCATTAGAAACGTTGTTTGGGCTAATTTACTAAATCGGGGACTAAAGTGAAGTAATGCATTGTGTTCAAGACAAGTTAACAACTGGACATGTTGTCGCTGATCACTCTTAAAGTGCTAACTTACATCTAGTCACGGTCCGACGAGTCGGTCGGTTTCAGTTTCGTCTTTGAGGTTTGTGTCTTTGTATTCCTGCTCATTTTGTAATGACTCCAGCATGATTTTGCGTCTTCCCCCCCTTCTCGTAGCCCTTCGGGTAAGCTGGTCCAGATTGAATATGCCCTGGCGGCTGTAGCGGCCGGAGCTCCGTCTGTCGGCATCAAAGGTACAAGAAGCACACGCGTCTGAGTCGATAATACAATGGTAGAGCTTCCATGTGTTGAGTGACAATATGTGTTAATGCAGCTCAGTCAACACAATGTTCTTTACTGGTGCCATGCATTTTGAACAGAGAACATAACATTATGCACAGTCCCATCCATCCATCCATCCATCCATCCAGCTGTTTTTGTACATGTGGAAGGTTTCTGAGTTCAATTATGGGGAGTAAGTACTACATAGACACAATAGAAGCACTACAGAAAGTAGAAATATTAGTTTGGTAACAGTAAATGTAAAGATGTCCATGGATGGTGCTCCTTTGCCTTGTGAAGTAGAATTGTGGAAAAAACAATGATTGGATGGTGAATGGTTTTAAATCTGACACAAATTAAGAATACCACGCTGCATATTTTTTAATCCCAATTATAAATTGTATTTACTGGTGAGGAATGTTGCATTAATTCAGAGAGCTACACTCTTGTAATCCTTCCATCACTGCCACTGGAGTTCTTGAGTTCAAAACTATGAACTTAATCAGCTTTTCTGTCCTGGTTTGCTTTGAAAGCACATCCGTGGACGTAATACTTAGTGAACAGCTTTAACAGCATATATTATGAAAATGGCATAGTTAACATTAGTTTAAATAACTAACAAGAGTTTATTTTAATTAAAGTGAACCTGCGCAATATGAAAACGGCCAAAGTTGGTGTGGCCATCAGAAAAACTGCAGCGAGGGTCAGAATGAGCTTTTTGAAAGGCTGTGAGTGGAAAGTAGTGGGGAATTGCCCGTCGGGTGTTTCTAACATTTTATCTCTTGTTTTTCAGCTTCAAATGGCGTCGTCCTGGCAACGGAGAAGAAACAGAAGTCCATTCTGTACGATGAACAGAGCGTCCATAAAGTGGAGCCCATCACTAAGCATATAGGCATGGTGTACAGCGGCATGGGGCCGGACTACAGGTGGGCTGTGTGTTTGTAGCAGTCGTCTTATTAACATGGAGTTCAGTGGTGTGACAAGTGTTTGTACTGAAATAAATCCATACCAGCTAATTGTAATTCGACGTGTTGGATACGTTGCCCGTATACGCGTGACTAATGAATATGAATATCTGGACCTATGCAATGTGCAGGGTTTTAGTGCGACGAGCCCGGAAGCTGGCGCAGCAGTACTTCCTGGTTTACCAGGAGCCGATCCCCACGGGCCAGCTCGTCCAGAGGGTGGCCTCCGTGATGCAGGAGTACACACAGTCCGGGTGGGTAGACGCCAAGACACACACACATGACGCTGCATCTTTAAAGGGGTCATGTTACGCAGCTTTTCAACACTTTCACATGGGTCTGGTTAGACCAAAAACATTGTATTCAAAGAGTTTATTGCCTCAAAGTCCAGCTTTTCCTCGATTTTCAGACAATTAAATATTGGATAATAGGAGCTGCATTCAGAATCTGCTGTGTCTGTGTGAGCTGGACTGGCTCCGCCCACACGTGCCCATCTTGGGAAGAGGACGGAGTACTTCCTCTCGTGGTGCCATGTGCCAGAGCAGAGCTGGCTAATTGTGGGAGGAGTCTCTATCTTGATTGTGATTGGCTAATCCCCTGATGATGGGGTCTGATTTCTGATTGGTTGGTCGGAGCAACACACTTTTTAAAAACGGAAACAAGCCAGGGAGAGAGGCGATGGACTATCTTCACTAAATGGGGACGGGGAGGGGGAGGTATGGGGACCATATCACTGTTGGGAAACTATTAGAAAGTGAGTTTTGCCTGATATGAGCCCTTGAAATGCCCCAAAGTGTGGAAAATCACAGCAACCACTTGGAAGATGACATTAGAAACATGTAATAAGATATCAGGCATGCAATTTGTTGGTCTGAGTGTTTAGAAATGATGCAAATCGTCGTCTTAAATGTGACTTTAAACGTTTGTCCCCTCCAGTGGAGTGCGTCCGTTCGGCGTGTCATTGCTGATTGCTGGATGGGATGAAGACCACCCCTACCTGTTCCAGTCAGACCCCTCTGTATGCTCCACTCCTCCTTTTCACATTTGCATGAATCGCAATATTGCAGCCAGAGAGCATTTACATATCAAAATTAAAAGCTAGAATTGAGAGAAACGATGCTTAAAAGAAATATTTTTATTCTCGTGTTTGCGTTGGCAGGGTGCGTACTTTGCGTGGAAGGCCACGGCCATGGGGAAGAACTACGTCAACGGAAAAACATTCCTTGAAAAAAGGTACAAATATCAATGTTTGTTTGTGAAATGGTGAGAACGTCATGTAGATTTAACCCTTATACGTTGACGTATTGTGTAATGATGCATTTGTGGAACTGTCGGATCAATTAATTTTTTTTTACATATAGTAGACAAACTCACTGCTCGTGTCCCGTTTTGAGGTGTTATTGAAAGTTATTCCTCTGCAAAGTTTCAATCTGATGGTTAAATTAAGAAAAAAGAAACTTACTTGAAAATGGTCAGTGATAATAATATAAAATCCTGATTCCAAAACACACAAATATTGGATATTACTTTAAGGCAATATTATCCATCTTCAATCCGACTGTTAAGAAATAAGAATTGCAAATGCTATTCGTCATGTTTGTCATTGTTCACTCCTCTTCAAAATGGTATTGTATTCCAATCAGCTCTGAAATGGATATGAATCGTATTTAAGGTGTGCGATCGCCTTTGTTTCTTCTATCGTTTCAGGTATAACAACGATCTGGAACTAGAAGATGCCATCCACACAGCCATCCTGACACTGAAGGTGCTGCAATAAGCTTTTCTCCATATCGGAGTCGTCGTTTCCCTCTTGGTACGAGTCACTTAACAACTCCGCCTTTGTGTTTCAGGAGAGCTTTGAAGGCCAGATGACAGAGGAGAACATCGAGGTGGGGATCTGCAACGAGGCCGGCTTCAAAAGACTCACCCCGGCCGAGGTGAAGGACTACCTGGCAGCCATCGCGTGAACACTCCCTCCACGGCGACGGGGCTCGACGGGACACATTTCAAGACCAAGAATCATCTGCGCAGCAGCCAATTGTCTCATCACGTTTTACAAATCTGAAGCTGTTCAGTTTCAAAACACTGTAAATTCCCTGCACTGATTGAGGTTGACATGACATAATAGAACGTCTACTAAAGTTTATCATTGGCTTTGAGATGGAAGACCAAATTTAATACTTTTTTTTTCTTTTTCTGTCGCATAACGGGAGATGTGGCAGTTGGCTGCTGTGCAAATAAAATGGAATGTGCGCTCTGATAAGCGATAAATCCTGCTTTGCTGTTGATTTTTAACACTGAAGGAGGATCTAATAGAAAAGTTTGAGATTTGACTGTCGGGAAGCGGTTGCCTGTACAGCAGTTTTACACAACTTTCTTTTTTTCAGGCTAGAAACAATTCTAGAGTTTGTATTTTCTCTGGTTATCTGTCACTTATTCAAATAAAAGATGGTGTTGACTCCCATGTTTTTGAATGAGACCGCTTTTTCCTAGAAATGAGCGCGCGCTAACACAAACCGGAACACCTTTTGAATGAACGTACACGTGTTCCTCCGCGTGTTTATGTTTTCAACTGAATTCGTGGGCAAATAATCGAACGCAGATATGAGGAATATTATCGATGTATGCATTTAATCACAATAAAGTTTCGATAACTTGGCTAACTTCACGTATATAGACTTTCTCCGCGGGGGTCTATCTTCCGTGGCGGAAGCTCCTGACCGGTTACCTCATAACTTCCGATGACGTTTATGGCGCCAGAAATCAAGGGTTTTAGTGAAGGAGCTCGTGCGCGTATCAGCTGGTGGATGTTATGTTGGCGCCACCCTGCACGCTGCGCGTTTCACGGTAAAAACAACAAGAAGGGGGGAAAAAATAGATATATATCCGTGTTTTTCCATCGGATCGCGGTCGTTGAGGAGTCAAGATGGTGATCCTACGCAGGAGCAGCGGCGGAGCGGAGCCGGCGGCGGCCACGCCGAAGAGGAGGCCGGTGGAGTTGGATAGGAGCGCCGAGTTTCTGTCGCTGCTTCCCGCGTCGCAGACGCGGTCGGGGCGCCTCACCCGGTCCGCCAGAGCCCTGGAGGACAGCTTCAGCAGCCCCGAGCACAACATGGCCAACGTGAGCAAAACACGCCGACGCCCGCTATTAGTGACGTTAATCTCCGTTAACTCCTATTTCTACGGACTAAACTCCGCTCTGCTGCAGTTTGTAGCGTGCTAAGCTAACTAGCACGCCGCCTGACCCGAGTGTTCGTCAACTGCTAATAAGTGATCTAAATACGATTATCTCGTTTATTCTGGCGTTTTACTCAAACGTGCATGCCTGTTGAATATTTGCATCACGCGCAGTTGCCAATTACCATCATTGCAGTCGTTATTTTATAGTTTTAAGTGGATATAAATATTCATACGAGACGTAGGGTTACGAGACGGTCTGGTAAAGTATGTGATCGAATAAAAGTTTAATGTAAGGATCGTGTTTGATGTTTACAGTTGGATCTGATTGGTTCATTCATTCATTCATTCATTCATTCATTCATTCATTCATCCATTCATGCTGCACGTACTTTCATACCCTGTTACTTTAACTAAACACACAATTAACTGTAGACATGCACACACGAGTAACGTATTTACAAAGTAGATTGTTTTTTTTTT
Organism: Blennius ocellaris; assembly: GCF_963422515.1. Classification (NCBI taxonomy): domain Eukaryota; kingdom Metazoa; phylum Chordata; class Actinopteri; order Blenniiformes; family Blenniidae; genus Blennius; species Blennius ocellaris. Next base: position 26,597,983 of record NC_137657.1, on the reverse strand, counting down.
TTTTGAAAAAAAAATCTTTCAAAAGTGAAGATATTTTGCTGATAATCTTTTCCCTACAAGAGGAATTTCTGCTGATCAAAACAAACACAATATGAGGGACTGTGAGGTCAGAGGTCATCCAGACAGAAACAGCATCTACTGCCATGAGAAGAAACCTGAGGGATGTTCAGTCATTGTTTCATTGCTCTCACTTTGTCATAGTATTTTACAGAATTTTCCTCATTATTATGTAAAGATTGTAAAGCATGATGTCAAATCTCACACTTTACCACTTGAGTTGCTCAGAAGTGCCTCTGTGTAGTAATACGGTTAATCGGGAAAGATTTGAATTACTTCGTTGTCAAAGCAAGAATTTGTAATTTCCTCATATGTGTGCGTTACCAGGGACATGCTGACGTGAAGCAGGAGGGCAGCGCTCACAGTCTGAAGACCCGAAGACAAAGAGTTAAACTGGACGCCTCCTTCACCGTCATGGAGCCGAAGAGTAGCTCTTCTGTGGACGAACACAAGGCTGAACGTTGCTGCACGAGGTAAGGTGGAACCGACGCTTCAAAGTACCGGGTTTGATCTAATCAGGAGTCTGAAACGGTGATAAACTGGCAACAATAGATCACAAAAAACTGGATTTGTATCAGTTATTGCACTGGGTGTATGATGAATACATTTTGTAGATACATTTATGCCAGTGGTTGAATAGTTTTTTGCAAAATGTTGGTGAAATACACGCATACAAACTAATAAATGAATATACGCTGACAAAATCATAACCTACCCCAACGTAAATACCGTCTGCATTTCAGTAAACTACTGGATGAGTGATGCAGAGCAACAGTAGCTCGTAAAAATGGTGACACAAATTGCTTTTTATCTCAAGATCATTTTCTTATTGACCAAAACTGACGTCGGCTTATGATTTCCCATGTGGCCCCTTTTTAAAAAAAAAATACGTTGTCGTCCCCTGACCTAGACGTTCATCTTAAATGTCTCTCCTATGTGTCCACAGAAAATCTTCCAGGCTGCAGAAAGAAGGGAAAGCATCTGATGGTGAGCAGGAGGCGTGTCTTCCATGCTGCAGAGCAGCTGTTTGAAGAAAAAATAGTTGATTTAAGATGGTCCGTGTTACAGGCTCTTCTCTATTCGCACCCTTTAGATGTCGCCGACGTCCCCGATGAAGTGGAGGGCTCCTCCACCCCCAAGAGGAGTCGCTTTAACCTGAGGAGCCGTGAAGTTGAGGAAGAGGAGGAGGAGGAGGAAGAGGAAGATCACGGCTCGGTGCGACGCAGCTCCCGGATCACCAGATACAAACTCGATTCCCGGAAGCAGTCGGTGCTCTACGATCGCCTCATCACCAAGTGAGTCTGCTAACTGACTCCAGCCCCCCCCCCCCCCCCCCCCCCCCCCACACACACACACACACACACACACACACACACAGTCTATGAAGCCATTCATTACAAGTCATTCAGCGTCACAATGCACTGACAAAATAAGATGAAGGCAGTGAACTTGACCATATGTGAATGTATTTTAACACGCGCGGCCTGTTTTTAAACGAGTGATTCAATCTGGAGACAAACTGACCTGAGAAGTTGCCCCCCAGCACGGCCGAGGCGGTCCTCCAGAAGATGGACGACATGCAGAAGAGGCGGCGGAGGCTGCGGAGCAGAGACCGAGACGTCAACGAAGAGGTGAAGCCATTATTTTTTTAAACGTATTTTGCAGTCTGATTGTTCAGGAACTGATTTTTTTTTATTTTATTTGTTTTTGAACCATGGAAGCGGTGAGCGAGATAATCACACGAGTTTTTCCCTCTGAGCAGCTGGGCGTGTACGCCAACGGCAGGATGAGGAGGTCACTGAGGACCAAGGCGGTGAGCAAAGAAGCCGAGGAGGAGAACCAAGGTGAGCTTTTGACTTGTTTGGTCGTCACCTCATCTTGTCACCGCGGGAATTACCCGCTGGTCCGTCCACACAAAGTTCTCTTGTTGCAACCTGCCGCTTGCTTTTTACATTTGAGGATATTTTTCAAAAAACTTTCCCAGCTATTTGTTCTTAAAAATGTTAACTTGTTCCATGATTCAACCACGTTTGCTTCATTCCAGGGTCTTTAACCCAAAATTGAGCAATATTACTTTAATGAAATCCTAAATAGTCAAAAACACAGTTTAACTTAAAGTAGAGTAAAACAGGAATGTCACCAAGTACTTTTGTTTATCCGATCCTTGAATTTCCTTCGTGCAGAATCCCCCTTGTTTTTCTTTGTTGGAGGGCAACGATGAACTTAAACGTGTGAACCACGAGGGAAAGAATGTGTTCTGTCACGACTTCCAGTCCACTTGACTTCGAAAACTTGTCAATCACACGATGGACGCAGATCTTCTGATCGACTGTGGCGTCGTGGAACTATGTGCGATTAGAGCCAAACGTGTGGCGTCACTCGGGAAGGTTTATTCAGAGAGTCTGAGCAGAACTCAATCCAACCACTCTGGTATTCTATAGGAAAGCAACAGCCCCCCCCCCATGACGCCTGGTGTCTCCTAATCACAATCTCATAGAATTACAGAAAAGAACAAAATGAACAAGTAGCAATAAAACCGGGCACTGTATTGTAATCTGGTAGTTTTGTTTTAATGATGGTGATAACAAAACCTTAGAAATTGTGTTTTTGTAGCCTTGGTTTGCACATATTCGGTCTGTTTTCGCCTCATTTATCGAGCACAGAACCAAAAGTGTCGGGTGTCGGGCTGTGAACCCCAAAATCCGAGTGGACCTCCAACACAGCGCAGCTCTAATTTTACTGATTCAGAAATATACTTAAAGTCTTGCATCGTTTCCGTTTCCTTCGCAGGAGGAGATGAGGATGAGAATGACGGCGAAGAAGAGGAGGAGGAGGGTGACGACGACGGAGAGGACGGTGAGGACGAGGAGGAGGAGGAAGAAGACGAGGACGGCGAGGATGAGGACGCGGAAAATCAACGGCGCTACGACTTCAGGCAGAGGAAGACTGTGGTCCGATACCAGCCACAGGAAGGTAGTGAATCTTTTCAAATCTGCGGCTCTCGGCCTGCGAAAGACTATTTAAAAATTTCTCCAGTTAAAAAGAAACCTGGCGACTGGTTGAACTCCTGAATACGTTTTTTGTGTGTTTCTGATGATTCGGCGCTGGTGTTTTTGGTCAGAGCCCAGGAAGACGAGGAAGAGCAGCATGTTCCGCTCGTCTCCAGCCAGACGCAGGTTCAGGTTCAGCTCCACGGCGCCCTGGAGTCCCTACGGCAACCGGAGGACCAGCAGGTCGGTTTCCCCACACACTGATATAAAAAAAAAAAAAAAGATTGCCCACAACCGACCCAATCCAAAGTCGAAACGCCCCAGAGTTCCACAAACTTCCATAACCCCGTCTCAGCGAGCGCTAGTGGAACCAAAGCAAGGGGCAGATTAAGCAGCTGCACAAAGGTTATTTCTCACCTCAAATGTGTTCAGAAATACTTCCTGCCAAGCTGTTTTTGGGAAAATGGAAGAGAAAGTTTATGACTGAGCCGCCATGTTGGTCTGGTTTGAAGTCCAGGATGCGTTTGGCCAATCAGGTTCACCCCCCGGAAACCAAGCCGGGCGACACGCGGAAACATTTCAGGGCTCACACACTAAAATGCTACATGTAAAAAAAACGGAGCGAGAATTGATCATTTCCTCTGATCCATCACAGGTTAGTCTCACTGTTACTTATTTATCCAGCCGAGTCGACTGGAGCAAAGTTGCATACGATGGAAGTGTGACTGACACTCATTAACGGCGAGCTGCAGCGCGTGGCGGTTCACGGAAAGCTTTAGTCCCTCGGTTAGTCTGTAGAGAGACGCTGCGCTCTGCCCCGTCAGGTACAAGTTGTTGTTTTTTTTTTTAGATGCATTCAGGTGCGTTTCCATGCAACAAAGAATGCCCCTTGTGGACATGCACCCCGACACATGTAATTTTTTCTTTCTTTGTATATACCATGATGGCCTTGTGTGCTCCTGCTGGTTGCGCCAAAAAAAAACAAACCCAAAAAACAGATGCGACCGTCAGCGTGTCAAACCGATGTTTAATTTATCAGCAGATTCCGATGTGCTGAAATCATCATGCATCCCTACTGGAAACTTCACATCATGATTTAATTTTTCCAAGATTTCATATATATATATATATACATCTGAAAGAGGCCGGACGAGATAAACTTTCAGTTCTTTTTTATATATATTTGTCCTAAATGAATCTTTTTATTTTTTTTGTCATTCACACACTTCCACTGTTTGTGATTCACTGCATGTTAAAACTTCACGCCAAAACTCTCTTCCCTCTGTTTTTTTCTCTCTCTCTGATTGTCTTGTTGCCATCTTCAGGAGTGGTTCTGAGAGGTAAGCTCTCCACACTCCTCTGTGTTTTCACTGTGTCTCTTGGTGGCTGTCTGTCTTTGTTCACAGGAGATAGTGGAGTTTTGATCTATAACTATACTCCGATCATTCTTTGAAAATGTTTTATTTACCTTTACTCAAGTAGTGTAAAATTAAGAGTTTTTGTTTGTTAAGTTAGTGTCCCTGATGTGAAAGTGGTTTTTTTTCTTGCGGTATCAAGCATAGATGCCGAGGGTCTGTTCGGACCTGCAGGCTGAACAAATACTGGAAACGCAAAGTCGAGTGTGATCAAAAGTCCCTGTTGTTCTTGGTTTGTCCACTGGGGGTCGCACTGTTTCAACAGAAGCTTAATTTGAGCAGCAGATGCAACAATGCTCATCCTGAGAGCCTGAAATTAAGTAGGATTGGCATGAAAATCACGAGAGGATGAGTTTTACTGAACATACTTTCAAGATGTAGAAATTGTGTTTCTTTGTTGTCGTCGTTCCACGCATGTAGAGTAGATGATCTCCTGAAACGAAAATGCCAAAACGGTTTCACGTGAAACGTTGAATCTTTCGCTGTTGGTTTCACACTCTTTTAATTTGATCTGTGTGATTTGTGGATGGATGACTTATCTCAACATTCCCCCCTTTTTCTGTTCACCGTATTGACTATAAATTGTCGTATGCATTGTTTTCCCAGTCGGTTTGCTGAGTTTCTTCTTCGTCTTGCAGGAGGAGGCACGCCATCCACAGCAGCGACTCCACGTCCTCGTCGTCGGACGACGAACAATTCCAGAGGCGGCGGAGTAAGAACAGAAGTCGGCCGGTCAACAGGTGAGAACGTCCAGAACAACGTCTTACGTACTGAAAATAAGCTGTAAAAAAATAAAATAAAGCTTGATAGATACTTGATTACCCTTCATGGTGCTGCGAGGGCGAAGAGAACTTTTGAAAACCTCAATAAAAACGCATTTCCACTCACTTGCAGATGTCTGCCGATGAACTTGGTGAAAGAGGACCTACTGGGGATCCACAAGGACCGGATGAAGATCGGAGCGAGCCTGGCCGATGTGGACCCCATGCACATCGACAAGACGGTGAGACGAACACGCCGTTTTCAAAATAAAAGATTTTTAAAAAGTCTAATTAAACTACACATAAAATGTAATTTGTGCCTGTCGGTAATTCTTCTCGTACTGATTATTTCACTTTGAAACGGTGCCACATATGCAAGTATGGCGGTTATGCCTTTAAGTGAAAAGTCCTCTGTTAATCCAAAACTGCTTTTTCACTCCCGTTAGTTTCGTTTGAAGATTTTAAGGGATGTAACTTTTTTTTTTTTGATATGATTTGGAAATAATGTGTCATTGTTTCCATTAAAAGCATTATTTATTTGAATCTACAAACAAACTAAATATTTAAAAGTGTCTGCAGTAAACTCAAAGTGAAGCTTGCAGAGGGAGAAAAGTGTCGGGATGAAGAGAAACAAAAACGGTCACAAGAGTCGCATAGAATTAATAAATTGGAGCTGAACTCATTAAAAAAAAAAAAAAAAAATGTAAAACTGGTGAATGAAAGTTTGAACGTAAAAGCTGAAGCGGCACCAAACACCCCGAGACGGCGCGAAACCTAAAGTGTTTAACCTCAGAGAAAAGGAACTGGATGTACTAAAATATATAGTCTGATATGAGGCTCCTTCAGCTTTTCTTTGTAATAGTAAAAGGTTGAGGGTTGCTTAAGTTTATAATGGTAACAACTTGAAGAAACGGTTTGCGAGTCCCTGTTCCAAAAGACCAGGTTTCGTGATAAACGGCACTCTGCACCGACGAGCGTCGCCCGGGGGCCAGAACCGGCCCGCCAGAAGATCTAATCCGGGCCGCCATGTGTTTTTTTTTTTTTTTTTTTTTTTTTTTTAAGTATAAATATGAAAACTGATCTAAAAAGGCTGATCTAAAAACACTAGATTGGCAAAAATGACATTCAAAACCGCCCTTGGTCCGAATTAATTAATGCAATCTGTGGGAGTCACATAACGCAACACCTTTCACAATAGAGGTGTCCAATTTATGTGAATTGATATTTTAGACACGTAAACTCAAAAACATTTCCAGACGATGACAAATTGTTTTAAGCCTGAATAAAAATATAATATCCAGATACAGGTGACTGAGAGTTTTTTTTTTTGTGTGTTGTAACTTTAATATGTAAATTTCAGAATAGACTGGCAAATTCTTGCAGCTACAAAAGGATCAAGAGAAGGAAAGACTTTGACATTTGTCCATATCTGCAGTTTAATATTACGTTTGACTTGTTCGGCCCTCCAGAGGTCAGATCAGGGTCAAATAAAATGACTTTGACACCTCTGATCTTAACCTACATGTCTGGAGCAACAAGGACACGCTGGAGTTTCCTGCTTTTATAAACCGTCGACAATATCTCCGACGTTCACGTGAGCCTTTTTGATCCAGGTGCGCTTCGACAGCATCGGAGGTCTGAGCCGACACATATCGGCACTGAAGGAGATGGTGGTGTTCCCTCTGCTCTACCCAGAAGTCTTTGAGCGATTCAGGATACAGCCACCCAGGTTAGACGCTCGATACTTCGCCGTCGGCTGCGTTTCTCTCTCTGGGCTTCCACGTGATCCCCGGTGTCTCTCTCTCTCTCTCTCTCGTCCTCAGGGGCTGCCTGTTCTACGGCCCCCCGGGTACGGGGAAGACCCTGGTGGCCAGGGCGCTGGCCAACGAGTGCAGCCAGGGGGACAGGAAGGTGTCGTTCTTCATGAGGAAAGGAGCCGACTGCCTCAGCAAGTGGGTGGGAGAGTCGGAGCGACAGCTGCGGCTGCTGTTTGACCAGGTGAGGACAAAACCCCGTCGGACGTCGGCGTCACTTCAACTGATCCCTGAGAAACATGAACCAAGCCCCCCCCCCCCCCCCCCCCCTCTCTCTATCTCTCCCGCTTTTCTCAGGCCTTTCAGATGCGTCCAGCCATCATCTTCTTCGACGAGATTGACGGTCTGGCTCCGGTCCGGTCCAGCCGTCAGGACCAGATCCACAGGTCAGGGAGAATTTGGATCTAACGCAGGGCGCCCCCCCCCCCCTTTTGAAATTGTTACAGGGGGAATCACATCCACGGTTTCTCTCCATAGCTCCATTGTGTCGACCCTTCTGGCTCTCATGGACGGGTTGGACAGCAGAGGGGAGGTGGTTGTGATTGGAGCCACGAACAGGCTGGACTCCATCGACCCGGCACTGAGGAGACCGGGCCGGTTTGACAGGGAGTTCCTCTTCGGGCTGCCGGACAGGGAGGTGAGAAACGTGCACGTTACGAACACATAAGACGATCGGAGTAGAGCACAATGGTGTTACGGGAACGTGTAAAGTTATTAATGTTTTTTTAACATTAGCTTTTTGCCTTCTTTTTTTCCCCCACATAGGCAAGAAAAGACATCCTGAAGATCCACACCAGGCAGTGGACTCCTCAACCCTCTGACACTTTCCTGGAAGCTCTGGCAGATAAATGTGTCGGTATGTAAATCTGGAATGTCCACGGTGTAGTTCTGGTTATAGATTTTGAACTTTACAATCATAATGTGGTATAATGCTCCGGCCAGTATTGGCTGAAGACACGCTTCCCTCTGACGTTTCTTTTTGGAGGCACACAATGTGGAAAGGTGAAAACTGTGGTACATGAGCTCCCTCTAGTGGCCATTTTTGCTCTGAGAACCTGTTTTTGATAAATACAGTAGGAAAAAAAACCCCTACAAAAACCATTATATTTATCTATTCAGCTTTCTGTTTTAACGCTACAAGCTGCAAAAGCCCATCAATAAATGAACCTCACTTTAGGAATATTATTCCCCTTGCATAGATGTTCAGGTGAGCCTCTGCTGTAATTTCCAGGTTCGTCATAGTGGTTGTAATTGGAAGGCTCGACATTTTATACACGCAAGTTGTTTTCGACGTCCGAAATGCGTCTCGTCATCGTCTTCACCGCCGCTCCTCGCTTTTCTTGAAGGTTACTGCGGCGCGGACATCAAGGCCGTGTGTTCGGAGGCGGCGCTGTGCGCGCTGCGGCGGCGCTACCCGCAGATCTACTCGTCGTCGCAGAAGCTCGTGCTCGACGTCGACTCCATCAGCATCACCAACAGAGACTTTGTGTCGGCCATGTCCAAGATGGTGCCCGCTGCCCAGAGGTAATACCAAGGAAAACTCTCTGTGGACTTGATGCTGAAGTAAATGTGCTCATATAGATTTTCTATAATTTTCTTTTTTTTTTTCTCTTGTAGGGCGGTGGTGTCGCCAGCCAAGGCCCTGATCCCCGCCATTCGCCCCCTGCTGGGCGCCGCCCTGCAGAACATCCTCCACACGGTGAGCCGGGTTTTCCCGCACGCCGAGCAGGGCCTGAAGCGGAAGCGAGAGCAAGGTGCCGTCAAGCGCTCATTTGTTGTGGGGGGGGGGGCTTCGGGGAGGACGAGTGGTGACGGCTGTGTGTTTTCCAGATGTGGCCCACAGCGCGCTGGACGACGACCTGACGTACAGTGAGGAGGAGGACGCCGACGTCTGCTCCGGCGGGCAGACGTCTCAATTGAAACCCCCCGCGGCGAACGGCCTCCTCAATTTCAACAGGTTCAGTTACAACTCTCTTGTTTATTAAGCACATTTCGGTTTAGCGGCTACATACAGAATCATTTCATCTGGAGGGGGCCAGACCAGTAAAATAGTCCATTTCAACTTCAAAGGTTTTCCTTTGTTCATTTTTAATATACGTGATGAAAATGCCGATATTTGAAAATGACCATAATATCAACATAATGACAACTTTTTTTTTGGGACCAATTTCTTTGTGTTTTAGTTTACATAACATTAAGAACAAAGAAATCTGAACGCTGAACCTTTTCAAACAAATATTAAGAAAAAAACTATGTATGAGAAACAAATAATGACAATGAAGTCGACATACATAGTCACTAAGGTTAGATATCAATGTTGACAGCTGCCATGTTTCCGGGCATCTGCCCATTTGTTGAAATAAGTGTCCATAAAGCCGATTTTAATTAAACGTTTTGGAGCGAAATACATTAACGTTGTCAAAGAAATTTCGATTTTGGTCCACGGGCCTTGTATTTGACGCCCATGACTTAAATCAAGACGCTTCCAATTCTTCAAGCTTTATTCTCCCGGCCTCTATCTTTTCTTCACCTGTGATGTAATCCCCCCCCCCCCCCAAAAAAAAACCCCTCCCATCACCTCGTCCGTCCGTTGCTTTGCAGGAGCGTGTTGAGCCAGCCCACATCCTACCGGCCCCGGCTGCTGCTGGAGGGCCGGCCGGGCTCGGGCCAGAGCTCCCACCTGGCCCCCGCCCTCCTCCACGCCCTGGAGAAGTTCACCGTGTACACGCTGGACATGGCCGTGCTGTTCGGCGCCAGTGCCGCCGCCCCCGAAGAGACCTGCGCCCAGGTACATGAAATGAGACGGGAGGATTTGTCGAATGAGTCGAATCTCCATTTGCAGCCTTGTCAAATTCAGTGCGTCTGTGTCAAGTCGACCCCACTGGCCAAAATGGCTGCTACAACAAGCGTAGTGCATGGGCCCCCCGCCGCCTCACACTGTGGGCGGTGGGGGGTAAACATGCACTATGGACACGATTCTGTACGAGATGCTTGGTGATGAAAAGGATTTGTCACCCAGCATTGTCATTAATGAACCTGTTCATTAAATACCGTCATGGGTACAGTTGTAATTCTCTGTAAATGTGTCACAGATTTTTGTGGAAGCCAAGCGGACCTCCCCCAGCATCCTCTACATTCCTCACATCGGACAGTGGTGGGAAACCGTGGGTCCGGCGTTGAGAGCCACCTTCACCAGCCTGCTGAGCTCCATCCCTGCCTTCTCTCCCATCCTGCTGCTGGCCACCTGCAGCCTCCGCTACGACCAGCTCAGCCTCGAGGTACGCAGGGAAACGAGAAGAAGGAGATCCATCGGCATCAAACGGGCGGAGTCGGATCGAGTTCTCATTGTTGCGCGATTCCAGGTGCAGGAGTTGTTTCGGGTGGAGTACGGGGAGGTTTTCCAGATCCAGGTGCCCACGAGCCGAGAGAGAAGAGACTTCTTTGAGGATCTCCTCCTCCACCAGGCCGCGAAAGCCCCAGCATCCAGGAAGAAAGCCGGTGAGTGATGCAGTAGTTCCATTGGTGCCGGGGATTTTTCATTCTTTCAACTCGACGTTCGCGGAGACGGAGGAGGGAAGAGAAGATGCCGGCACGCTACGAGGACGAGTGCGAGAGACGAACCACAACAATGCATGTCTTCATTAACGGACGTTCAAACGACACCGTGGTCATGTAGTCCTTCTCAGTTGATCTAACATCGAGGCTAAAAGCATCCGCCTGTGCTTCTCCGTCCTCAGCGCTCCACGCTTTGGAGGTGCTTCCAGTGGCCCCGGCGCCTCCCCCCCGCCAGCTGACCCGGGAGGAGATCAAGCGATTGGAGGAGCAGGAGGAGGCCACCCTCAGGGAGCTGCGCCTCTTCCTCCGCAACGTCGCAAACCGCCTGTCCCAAGATAAACGCTTCAAGGCTTTCACAAAGCCCGTGGATCTAGAGGAGGTGATCTGACGTCTTTGACCCTCACACATTTGCTCGCTTAAAAGCGTCTTACTGGAGCTTCGCTGTGGCGCCGTTTTTACTTCACCCGTACTTTGTTGTTTGAACGTGCATTCACGGGATCCCTCTTTGCGCTTTATAACCTGTGTCATGGCGTTCAGGTTCCAGACTACGCTGAGGTGATCAAGACGCCGATGGACCTGTCTACGGTCCTCGCTAAGATAGATCTCCATAAGTACGGGACTGTCAAAGAGTTCCTTCAAGACGTGGATCTCATCTGGCAGAACGCCCTGGAGTACAACCCGGACAGGGACCCGTCAGGTACGCCGACGCTCCGACGCCTCGTCTTTACAGATATTATAAGTACTGCGGTTAATTTGTTAGCCGATTTCCCCGGTGAAAGTCAATGGCTCTTGTGTTTATTTTCTACAGATCGGCAGATCCGCCACAGGGCCTGCGCTCTGAAGGACACCGTCCACGCGATCATCAAAGATGAGCTGGACGAGGATTTTGAGCAGATTTGCGAGGAGATCAAAGAGTCGCGCAAAACAAGAGGTCAGTGGCGTGTTCAGGTCTCTCTTGACGTGTCGCATGCATAACACTGCCAACTGGTTTGATTTCATCCTTTTAACTGTTTAAACCCGTCAAATTTACTTTGCGCCCAAACCAAAACTGCAGTTTTTCCAGCCAATCGGAGGCTTAGATTTCCTCTCGGAGTTTGTTCTGCTTCTGATGCTTCATTAACTCGACGGAAACACAAAATCATGGGAGTTGTTTCACACACCAGACGGAGTCGGCTCGGGGAAATTGTAAATACTTGCGCTTATTTGTAAATTGCGTAGCTGATTGTCGGGGTTTAAAGGTGCATAGTGCAAAAGTGACTGTCATTTGTTTCCTGTCCAGCTGTTTTGAATTCCTCTTTCCGCTTTTGAGAAGAGCCCCAGCTCATTTACATAGATGAGGTTTTTCGATTGGGCATTTGATCCATTGTCTTGATGTTGCTTTATCTTTTATTGTTGTTGATCGTCTGTGAGAGTCCAGATTGTTTCAATGGTGCTTGATCAAGATTTCGTGTCCGTTTTCACACGTTGCCGAACAAAACGTGCCAGAAAGTGACTCAGTTGATGAATCACTGGCTGATTGGAGTCGGCAGACTCACCAGGGTTTCTGATTTACAGCTGAAATTCATGAAAATCTCTTAGAAGGTCCTACTTCTGTTATTAGACATGTTTTGTCTTATGAGCTGTATTTATTATTATCAGCTTTACACTGATGAAAAGAAAACATTCATTAGCGTTCCCTTTAACTGCAGAGCAGCAATCCACTGTGCAGGTTTTTTGAGTCATGAGTTCATCCACCTCTTCATCTTTCCTCCCGGCGTCAGGTTGCTCCACGGCTCAGTTTGCTCCCTCCTTCTGCCACGTCCTTCCCAAACAACCCAAACCCCCCGCTGAGGCCGAACTCGGCGAAGTGGCGCCACGGCGAGAGGAAGCTCGGCCCGCCGCGGCACTCACTCCCAATACAGGCTTCTCTTCTGCCACAGCAACCAGATACTCGGGTGAGCGGACCGCTACATTAAAATAGGACTTAAAATTCCGTTACAAGATGGCGGCGGGTGCCTATTTATTACTTTCTGCCCTTTCAGCTCAGAAGAAGAAACGCCGCCATAGCCGCTGGTCAAGGGGCCACTGCCCGCCGAAGAAGAAGCCGTCGTCTCCTCACGTGTCCAGAGACGCCGCGCAGCTGGAGTCTGACAAAGAAGACGAGGACGAGGTTGAGAACGGAGCAGGAGCCGACCGCGAGGAGGGCGACGGCGCCGAGGAGGAGGAGGAGGAGGAGGAGGAGGAGCGGGCGGAGCTCGACGACGCCCCGCGAGGCAGTCCTGGCCTCGACCGTGGCGATCGAGAGGACGAGGGGAGAGAGGGGAGACGAGCAGCCGCTGAGGAGGAGGTCTGGGAAACGAAGGAAGCAGAAGATGCCAGCGAGCAGACAGGAGCAGAAGAAGAAGAAGAAGCTGTGGAGGAAGCGGACGCGCGGCGTTCAGAGGAAAACCAGCAGCGGCGGCAGAGACGTGAAGAGAAAGTGGAAACTTCAGAGAGCGTTGACAAGGACAACCTGACGGAGCGAGGAGGAGCCCGACACTGTCACACTGCAGGAGACGGCGAGGCGGAGCGGGAGGCCGAGCCGGACGCCCCCGCCGAGCCCATCGAGGAGGACGCAGGAACAGGTTGGACGAGCCTCGCGCCTCGCCGGCCGTTTCACGTGAAGCTTTTATTGAGAACGGAGAGAAACGTCTCCACGAGCTTCACCTTTGGCCTCGGGGGGGAATGCAGCGGAGTTTTCTCTTACGGCGTGTGAATTGTGTTTCAGAGCGAGGCGCGAGGCGAATGACCCGGGCCCTGAAGAACGCCGCGCTGCAGCAGCAGGGCGTCGACGTGGACAAAGCTCTGCTGCTTCTGGACCAGGAAACTCCTCCACTGGTTGTGGACAAAGACAAATTAAAGGTTTGTGACGCTGTCCATTAAGACTTGCCTCTTTGTGACGGCTTTTAATTAATGGAAGGTTCATTTTCTTTATAAAAAAAACAACTTTTACTTTTTTTTTTTTTTTTTTTTTTACCAAGGTTTGTTTATTCAAAATTCAGTTAAACAATGTTACATTGGAAATCACCTAGAATTGTTCCCTCTTTTCTTCCCTCCCCGAACCCCACAGTCAACATATAACAACAATGAAACAACAAGCCAGATGGGTTGAACGGAAACACAAATACAATAATAATACTGACAATAATCACTGCCAATAAAATACATCAAAATGCACACAAAAATTGTAGTGTAATTAACTGATCTACAGTAGGCTTTCCTTACAAATTATAAGTATACAGTTGTACAATTTCAACCGCATCCATCTTTTGAAAATAGGCAAGGAAAGGGTTCCAAACATCGTGACATTTTTTAACTGAGCCTTTTGTTGTGTATCTGATTTTTTTCCAATACTTATTTATTTCTGTAAAGTCATTTTTACATTCTTTTTTTTAATTTGAGTTTGTTCATTTCATGTTTTAATCCATTTTATTGTCATTTCCTCTCACTGCGTTTTGTGCTGTGACTTCAGCTTTATCTGGTTTTTAATAATAGTTTTGTTTTTCATATTAATTCATCATTTCAGTGGTGCCAAACTCATTTTCGCTCAGACGCAACATTCAGCCCAATTTCATCTTCATTGGACCTAAATAGCCTTTGTTTATCTTGTTTTGTTGCTTTTTTTAAAAAAATATTCTCTATGGGCTGATATTTCTATTAATTGCCTTTTTGTTTTGCGTCATCTTGTGTTGACGTGTTTTGAATTGTACCAGCTTGCATGAAAAGTTCTTTATAAATGAAAATTTAGTTTTTCATGCGTCTGTGGGTGAAGTCATCGACCGCCTTATTTTTTCGCTGCATGTGGTTGATGGTGAAACTGAGCAAGAAGGATGTTTTACCAATGATCCATATGTTGTTTGTTCAGGCGCTGCTGGAGGGAGTAGTTGTAAAAACTGAAGGATACGAAGTGTATCGGCTGGAGAAGCTCTACGCTCTGCTCTGCCAGAGTGTCTACAGACACAGACATGACTACAACAAAACTGCACTACTTCAGGTCGGCATGGCAATTGACCAACATTTCCACACCCACTTAGCTCTTATTTCTATTTGATGTTACTTTCATGGTTGGTTAGCAAAGTCTTACCATCGTTAATCTGCTCTTTTCTTCTTTTTGTGTCATTAGGAGTTGGACAAAGAGATCGAAGACTTCTGCTAACAGGAAAATGTGACTTTTTTATCTTTTTATCTTGTCGGTTCTGTAAATATTTTTAAAAACTTGCTCTATTTTTTAGAAATCCACATTCACTTATATTTGTTCTTTAGCTACAACTTTGTATGAGCCTTTATATATTTAATTAAATGGGTTTTCTATTCATTGTACTGTGAAGTACAGACTTCATCACAGTGGAAAACCGTAGGAATATGAAACGCTACAGCTTTTTAACATTTGCGTTTAATTGAGCCGTCTTTGCTTCGCTGCCTTCTGATGATTCTGATTGTCTGTGAGAGAATGTCGGCGGGATTTTTAAGTTGTCTTCACTTTCATTTCCTGTTCGACTACAACTTTGGTCAAATATTGTCGTAGTGTCACTTGTGGTTGACCTCAGAAACACCGAGTGGCTTTTCTTCATCACGCTGACTGAGAAAATGCAAGTGACGTCATTAAAAAAAGGATCACCCACCGATTTTACATGTGAATAAGTTCATGAATTAACATACAACATATGAATGAACATACACCATATGAGAGCAGTCCTGTCACTTTGTTTTAAGCTCATGTGGACTCCACATTAAAACACCTTTTGCTTGGGAGGTGGGATTTACAGGAACCAGGAGATTTCTTTAATTTTCAATAAACGTGTGTCCTTATGTTGGACTGGTGACCTGACCTTGTGATGTGGAATAGGTGTTCCCTGTCCACCAAGAAAAATTATACAATTTCCTAGGACACAATTAATTCTAATAATCACAATATGATCATACGATAAATTTGCCTGAAACATTTTTTTTACAGAATCATTCAATATGGATTTGAGCTAATGACTAAATGTTGATAAGATAGATATATTAATCCCAAAGGAAATTCATGTTTTCAGCAGCCTCAAAAAAAAAAAAAACTTCCAATATTAAAATCTATAAAAATACTAAATGTATTCAAAGTTGATATTTACAGTATTTGCATGTTTCAAGGCAGTCAGTATAGTAAACTACATTAGATAATTTTAATCACTGTTAATCACAGCTGGGATTTTTTTGGAATTTGGTTTGTGAGTATTTGGAATCTAAAGCATTTAGTTCAGGTGTTGCATCTTGAGTGGGCCAGACTGGTAAAAATGGTACTATAATAATTAAATTAAATGCCAAGTTAAAAAAAAGTTTTCCCACAACCAAACGGTAACAAATATTGCCTGCAATTTTAATGATTCTTTATGGTGCAAAATACAGTGAATTGTGCAAAAACCCTGTAACCATTGCATGTTTTGTTTGCAGTGAGGACATGGTTATTTACAATGTGCTTGATTGTTTCCTGGGCTGGACTGGAGCATCGTGCAGGCCGGGTTTGGCCCACGATTTTTATTAAAAATCGTGTTTCCACCTCTTATGCAAGTTGTAGTTTGACCATTGGGTGGCATACCTCCCAATGAAAAAACTTCCAAGAAAAAAAAAAAAGGCTTAAATAAAGGCCAAATGTAAACGACTTTTTTTTTTTTTTTTTTAATTCAGAATATGCATTAATAGAATAGTCATCGGTGGACGTCCACGGGACCGCAGCGTTTTGCCGCCTGCGCTGAGGGCAAACGTGTAAACAGAGCCGGGCTTGTCCTGAAGTGGCTCCTCGTCCCGCTCCGCCGGGTCATGCGAGGACAAGCTGGCAGCCCGCCGGGTCAACACGGGAACCCGGCTCCGCGCCACACGCCGCGGGGGCAGCGCCTCCTCCTCTGCCCGCGCGGGTCCGACCTGAATTCACCGAACGTTTATCACGTTTCTATTTATGTGGGGAAATATGTGGTTATTTGTAAAGCGAAGAGGGGATTTTTTTTTCTTTTCTGCGAGCGGAGAGTCGCCGGTGAATGACGTCAGTACGCATCGCATTGAACGATGACGCCGTTTGATCATTAAAAAAAAAAAAAAAAAATCTGCCGTTAAAAAAAATAATCGAGAATTAGGTCAGAAAACAACCGAGCGGCTTTGGAGGTCGGAGCCGCTCCGGAGAGGTGAAATAACGCGCTCCGACCGGGAGAGCGACGGGTGACCGGTGGTTCCAGACCCTGCAGACGGGAGCCGTAGCCGTTAGACCGGTCTGTCTGCCCGCCCGCCCGCTCGCCTCGCGCTGCTCGCTCGGTCTGGTAGACCCGCAGAACCCGAACCAACGCTACCGCAGCGGTGCCGGGCCGGGCCGGGCCGGACCGCACGCAACGGCCAGCCGGAGGAGGGGGGGGGGACGAGGCGAGAAAACCGGCAGACGGGAGCCGTGGACGCCGCTCTGCCGAGACCCAGGAAATCCCTCCACAGCAGCCCGGTAGCAACACGGTGCACATTTCACGAGTTCCATCCAGTAAGTTTACCGCCAGTCGCGGGGGTCAACGGCGGCTTGTGGCCCGACTCGCGCGGGCTAAT
This sequence comes from Blennius ocellaris, assembly GCF_963422515.1. Classification (NCBI taxonomy): domain Eukaryota; kingdom Metazoa; phylum Chordata; class Actinopteri; order Blenniiformes; family Blenniidae; genus Blennius; species Blennius ocellaris. The sequence continues at coordinate 26,580,815 of NC_137657.1, read as the reverse complement.
TAACCGGGTGCTAAGTCGCCCTCCGTATCCGCACGCTGCCGCCTGGAGGGCGACGTCAGACGGCTTCTTTGTGTACACGAGTTACTGGTGCAGTGGGAGTTCAGTTCTAAGGAATTAGCTCGCTCACACCTCCACGTTACTGTACCGAGAGAGCGGCCAAGTGAGCGGCACGTCCCCGGGTAGTGGGCTGCAACATCCCCGGGTAGAGGGCTGCAACATCCCCGGGCAGTGGGCTGCACATCCCCGGGCAAAGGGTTGCACACAGCTCTGGTTCACAGTCAGATGGAGCTGCTGCAGGACACATGAGGACAGTGAGTCCCCATTTGAGGGGCTGGGTGTCTGCACTGGGGGGGTGGGATGGGGGGGGGGGGGGGGGGGGGGGGTGTCTGCACAGGGAGTCCCTCTTATAAATGATACCGTAGCACACAAGACAATAGCCGTCAAGGCACACAATGATTTGCTGTTGATGTGATGTGGTTCCTATTAATTGTGTGATAATTTGATTAAAAAAAAAATATATATTTTTTTTTTTTGCAGAACTGTAACAATTATTTATCCTGTGCAGGACACTGGAGACAATCCCAGCTCACTGGGCCAGGGCAGGATACACCCTGCACAGGACACCTGTCCAACACACACACATACATGCACACACAGGGTCAATTAACCCTCATCAAGTAACCTCACATGCATGTTTGTAGACTGGAACGAAAGCCCATGCACGTATGGGGAGAATATACAAACTCCACACACAAAGGTCCGGTTGGTATTTGAACCCGCCGTGTTCTGGCTGTGCAGTGAGAGAACTCTCACCTGTCTCATAAACCTTCATTTCTTCAAAAGACTTGAGGGGAAAAAGGCTCCTGCCACGACCCCGAACACCTCGGCAGCAAAGCTTTTGAAACAGGAGACGATCCTTCCTCCAGTTCTTTTTTCTTGCCATTCCGTCTTGAGCCTCACATTTTAATTTGATGGAGTCTGATGTCTGGTTAAATGGCAGATATCGTTCACACTGCGTCTTCATGTTCCAAGTAAAACAACAAAAAAAGGGTGTATGTGGTGGACTGGTGACCTGTCCAGAGTAGATCTTTACTTCACCCATCATCAGCTGGGATCAGCACCCTAAGTTGGGTAAAGTGTCATAAAAAATAAATAAATTCTGTGTTGAATTGAGAGGAAAAACGATGCAATTCTATTTCAATATAATTTACCCGAGTGCATAACAATTTTAAATTGATAAAATCAGCAATTACATCTTTGTTCATGTTGCTTTAAATCATGACTAATCAGAGGTTAGCCTGTAATGTGATACTTTATCCTAGATATTAGCTTATAATGTAATAATTCAGAGAAATCCTCAAACAATGTTCTATTTGAAATGTTTCACTCTGAGGTAGAAATGGGAATTTGGACATGAGCATGCTTTTTTTGAGGAGGGGGGGTGAATTCTTCTTCTATCTTCACCCTTATGTTGCAGTATATTACTTGCTTGGCATCTTGAAATGCCATTTTCAAGTGTAAACTGCTGTAGTGCTCACACGGCAGAATGACGGAGAGTTTGGTCCGGAATGGCACACACACACACAAAGATTTGCTTTTAAAGCAAGTCCCTAAAAAGCACAATCAAAGGCGTAATTGTGGAGTTTTAGCGAATGGAATACTTGCATGTCTGCAGGGTGTATCAGCAGTATGTGTGTACGATACAGATGGATTTCATTTAATGTGAAGAGACGAACACTCACTTTGTGTTGTTTTCTACCGTTTTCCTTCAAGAGTTATTATGATGTTGTGAAACGAAAACAACTAATTCGTTGATATTCAGCGACGATTTCCTGTTTAACGGTGCCGGTTGTGAGCTGACCCTCTTCCCACATGCTGCATCCTAACCTTTGCTACGCAGTCAACAACCGCAATTACGAACAATAAACGTTCTGCATCAGCAGGGAGAGTGTGCGCCTGACATTTTCATAATGTTTTGTGTGTTTTGACAGGAAAACTCAATCCCAGGACTCGAGCATGTGAGCGCAGCCGCCTGTGTGATGTGAGCCTGCAGAGATTTTTTTTTTTTTTTTTTAATTTACCTCCCGCTGAGTTAAAAAAAAACCCAACAAGAGTTTGTCCTGACGATGTCGAGCCGCCGGAAGTCCACCACACCCTGCATGGTGCTGCCCTCTGATGTGGCGGAGCAGGAGGAGGTGGAGGAGAAGACCGCGGACAAGGAGGAAGAGGCGGTGGAGGAGCACGAGGAGGGGAGGGTGAAGGAGGCGAACGAGGAGGTGGCGGCGAACAGGGAGGAGCTGAGTCAGGCTGTTGTCGTCGTCCCCACTCCGCCAGATTCAGGTGAGGCGTCTTTCGGACCCCTCGTGTGGACGGATCACAAATACACTGTGCGTCCGTGGTGACGTAAATAACAGATGCTCCATGTGTCTGTCTCTCTCTCTCTCTCTCTCTGTCTCTCAGATGAACCCAGTGTCTCTGCAGAAGAAAGCAAAGCCGCCACCCCCCCACCGAAGCGCAGCCCCGCAAACTCCTCTGAGGACTTGGGCGGTGAGCCACGGGCCCAGGAGCCGCAGTGCGACGCCTCGGAGGAGGGAGCGGCGGACGCCGCCGCCGTGGCCGCCATCTCCCTCAGCAAGACCCCGATCATGAGGCTGAAGACCAAGTCGGAGCCGAAGAGGATCGCCGTGTCCCTGAAGGCGGCCGACGAGGCGGGGCCCGAGGGGTTCGGCGGAGGGGGAGGCGGGGGAGGGGCCGGCGGCGGTGGCGGTGGCGGCGGCGGTGTGGAGGGGGAGCTGGGAGGAGAACAGGAGCCCATCGAGGCTCCGCTGGGCCCGATGATGCCCATGGACCTGCTGCTGCACGACTCCATGAAGCTGGGAGGGGCCGGCTTGCTGGTCGGACCGCCGTCGGATCATTACAGGAAGTCGTCTGTGTTGAACCCCACGGTGATGCCCGCGGGCCTGGCACAGGTAGAGAGCCCAGTCTGTTCACCTGTGCAGTCGATTTTAATGCTCATTGTCAGGATTGCTGAAACGTCAGCGCACTACGAGGGACACCGGCGGTCTTCGCGCGTCTCACCGCTCTCTCCCGTCACTTGCAGGTGCTCTCCGCCTTCCAGGCGCAGCAGAGTCCGGCGGCGGTGCAGCCCCAGCTGCTCATCCCCCTCAGCAGCATCCCCTCCTACAGCGCCGCCATGGACACCAACCCGCTGCTGGGCGCCACGTACAAGAAGTTCCCCTACCCCTCCATGGCTGAGATCAGCAGTCTGGCAGCACAGACACAGTTCACAGAGGAGCAGATCAAGGTGGGTGAACACTTTCTGTGGACGTCACTGCGACGGTCGGCGTGTTTTCCCACACACCCAACACAATCGATTCGAAATCAAATCAAACCCGGGAAGCTCACAATTCAACTATTGCATTGATTCAAGTATAAGACAACAAGTGCAACTTTCCTGAGCACATACAGCTTTCTATACAGCCTCCTGTGTCCTCAGCCGATTACTCAGGCAGACCTCCTGCCTTCGCCGGTTTCGCTCCAGTTATTTTTGCTGTCGCGCTCCAACGCAGACGCTCCTCCTCCTCCTCCTCCTCCTATAGCGCCTCTACCTCACTGCCATCCAGAGCATTTCAGATTGCAGTGCTCTAAATCGGTCGGTAAGGCTTGTGAACAGCATCCGGCACGTGTAGTAACTGGATGTTGCGTCGGAAACATGATCACAGAGTTCATTCTTCATGCATGAGTGACTCATTCATGTCCTTCCTTAATATGCAGTGTGTTCTTGTTGCGGCATGTATCAAACATGACGTCACCAACTTCTGAAGTTTCAAGTGGAAGGAGCCAGTTTGGCCTTTGAAGATATAGAAAGGATTCGCCTCCACTGAACTACATATCCTCCAACACTCTTTTTTTTCCCCCCCTAATATATATTGCATTTTAGTTCCATCAGTGTTTCACTTGGTCTATAGAATTATTGAAGTTGAAGATTATCTAAAGTTTCTCGAAAAAGAAGAATGATCCACGAAAGATGGACTTTCAAGGGCCAATAAAGACACCAGAGGCACGGCACACATTTAAAAAGCCGTAAAATATATCAAATTACATCTTAAGATGCCTGTAAGTGAAAAAGAGAGGCTGAAATTTGATGTGGGGAAGAATGAAAGAGGTCTATTGACTGATTCCAGTAGGTCAAGAACACAACTAACCAAAACACATCCTGCTTTGTTTCTTGGGTAGGGAAGCGTGTGTGTGTGTGGTTGTTGTGCTTTTGATGTGCTTGAATTAAAAGATAGTATTTCATTTCTTCATTTGAGCTGACCCTACGTGACTTTTCCTCCAGTGTAGGCGATCAGTTCGGCATGTATTGGCAAGATCAAAACATGCTTCAGCAAAATTAATAACCTCCGTCGTTTAAAAAAAAGCAAACCATTGAAATCAGCTTATTGAATATTAAATGAACATTGTTAGGAGGCTGAAAAGACTCATGTTGAGGAATTTCCACGTGAAATTTTGTCGATTTAAAATTCTCTTTCACAAATTTCCCCTTTGAAGTAAATGTTGACGAAGAGGTTGAAATCCACCTCTTCATTGTAACCAATACTATTCCCCCGCCTGAAATGATAGTCTTTAACATAAAATCTCCATTTCTTGCAATTGCACCATATTTTTAAGATGCTGTTTCACAGATTTTAATTGGTTTTCATTGCAACATAATTTGTTTCATTACAAACCCAGTTCTAATAGTGTGTCAGATCCAATTAAGTGGGATTTTTTTGCAAACTTGTGAGAAACCGAGTACAGGCTGTCCTGTGAAAAACTGTGCCGAACAGCTGGCAGATGTTATCTGTGTTGCGTTTTGAATGTGTCCTCTGGCTTCCACGTTGTTCCACGTGTTCGGAAAGGCTCGACCGTTGTGCGTCTCAGTGACGTCAGACCTGCAGCAGCACTCGCCTCCCTTCGCCATGGCGTCGTTTGAGAAAACTATCGAAGACGAGCTTTATTTTTTTTTTCAGGAGAAATTCCATTCCTCCCATTTTGCGTACGGAGCGAACAGAATGTGGCACGCACTCTTCTCAAAAAAAAAAAATTGTATGATTTCATTAAAGCAGTCAAAGTACTGCAAGCCGGTACTATAGTACAAAACTATAAGTATGCTTGATATATATCTCAACAGCTTCACAACAGTTTTATCTTTGAATGTCAAAAAAAATGTATTTCAAATCGACCTCTCAACCATGAATTACTTGATTTGAGACAAAATGTGCAGAAGTGTTGCTGTGATGTGTTTTAAGAGGGACCTTCCACGCTTTGAGGAATCCTAATTGTTGTCTTGTTTTCGTAGTCCTGCACTGAAAATCAGTTCTTCACAACTATTTAAATGGTCAGACTATATGAGCTCAGGTCGAGGACACATCAGTTACAGTCATTTCACGTTCAAAATAACAGAAACACTCCTTTAACAAACATCTATAACACCTATTTAAGGAGATCAAAATGTGGTTTAGTGTAGCTGCAGCGAAGACACTTTGATGGATTTCAGATGTACCTAGAAAAAACATTCAGAAACTCATAGAATGGGGAAAAGACCTTCACCTATGTACTTAATCCTACCCAATCGTCACTCCATCCTTTCCCCCAGGTGTGGTTCTCAGCCCAGCGACTCAAGCACGGCGTCAGCTGGACTCCGGAGGAAGTGGAGGAGGCCAGGAGGAAGCAGTTCAACGGCACGGTGCACACGGTGCCTCAGACCATCACCGTCATACCGGCGCACCAGCTCTCAGCCGCCGCCAACGGCCTGCAGTCCATCCTGCAGACCTGCCAGATAGTGGGCCAGCCGGGCCTCGTCTTCACACAGGTAACAGACCGCTGCGTGAAGTGAGCCGTCCTTGGAGAATAGAGAGGGAGTAAACAAATGATTACGCCTCCTTTGCTGGGTGAAGATAGAAGTGTCTTTCTCTGAGCGAGCTGCTCTGCTGTGTGTCGGTTTTGGTCGCTGGTCAAATGTATACTGGCATTAATAAAAACGGCTTTTCATTAAACTAAAGCAGTTTTTGGCAGTGTCTCCCCAGGTGGTAGAGAATGTTCGTAAGTCTTACCCCCCCGCCGAGTGTGGGAGACCTGTGTTTGATTCCGTGGCATCCAGCTTAAATACCCTGCCAAGTATAAGAGGCAAATTGAACGTCCGTCTCAATGGAGCAGCTAAAAAGACCCTAATACTTTTTAGAAAGTCACATTGTATCGATTTAAACGTGTATTATCCCATTACACTGTTTTCACGATTATCGTGATCAAGGATCGTTCTATAAAAAGTAATGAGAACCAAATTGACCCAGAGCATCGACCACAAGGATTTGTGAGAATTGTGGAAGCCAATTTATGCACCAAGGCTCATGTTATGTTGAATATTAGGCCCCGTTTATGCAACATTTTCAATGCATTGTTTTTGCATTTTTTTTTGTTTCAAAAAAGATTTGCGTTTACATAGCAACGTTTTGAAAACGATATCCGTTCACACAGAAAGGGCAGAAGCGCTGAAGACGGTGTAGCATTGCCAAGCCATTGTTGTAATTGTCCTTCTACGAGCGGAGAACTATTTACTACAGCCGCGGTGTGCGTGTGTGGGAGCAGCATTTCAAAAAAAGTTTTTCTCTGTCTCCATAGCGACATTTTCAAAAAAGTTCAACTTCAGGAGCCGTTTTCAAAAAGTTGAGTTTTCAGTGTCTCCGAGTAATGTCCTGCAAATGGAGTCCCCAAAAAAGTTTTCAGTTTTCATTTGAAAACGTGTAAATGGGGCCTTAGTCAACATGGATCCGTATTTGATCGCTTTACCATGTAATAAACCAAATAATAATATTTAAAATGTCAGTCGTCCCAGACCACAAAGTATAGCGACAATAGCCGCATGTGGCCCACGAGCCACCAGCTCTCTTTTCCTTTATTATAATGTGAAAAGTATCGATGACAAACTTGATCACGTTTTAGCTTGATGAGGTTGATTTGTTGAAACGACACAAAACGACGGACGACCTTCGTTGTTAAAAGAAAAACCAGTAAAGGGCGGGACCCAGTCAGTCAGCGCTCAGGTCGGGCATCCCATAGGTAAAAGAACCAGAGTCACATTTGGAGTATCTCCCTTCATCTGTCGGTTGTCCCTGCTGTGTAGGTCGGCCCAGGCGGGAACCTTCCAGTGACCAGTCCCATCACCCTCACAGTAGCAGGGTTGCCCAGCCAATCCCAGAGCTCCAGCAGAGTCTCCTGCCAGCCCACCCCAACAAACAGTGAGCTGAAACGGGCCACCACCGTTCAGCCTCCCTCCCTCTCTCCACAGGTGGGAACGACTCTCAAAGCTGGCTTGGGTTGTCAATGCAAGCTTCGTCCTGTCCTTTAAAACGGTGTCTTATTCTGAGCCGCTTCGACGGGCTCATTTAATCTCTGTCCCCCGCAGGTTGGCCGCGACAGTGCGTTGAATAGCTGAGTAATCCGCGACTTTTTTCTTCTCTCTCCAAGGAGAATTCCGCCCTCAGTGCTGACACGTTCAGCATGAGACCTAAGAAATCCAAAGAGCAGCTGGCCGAGCTCAAGGCCAGCTACCTGAAGAACCACTTCGTCACGGACGCGGAGATCGCCCGCTTGATGAAAGTCACCAACTTGACAAAGGGAGAGATCAAGAAGTGGTTCAGTGACACCCGGTACAACCAGCGCAACTCCAAGAACAGCCACGTCATCGTTTTCCACGACGGCGGGCCCCGAGGGGGCGCCGGCGGCTGCAGCGCCGCTGCAAGCATCCCCATCGTCATCGACTCCAGCGACGAGACCCCGGCTTCCCCCCACCCGCCTCGCACGCCCCCGGTGAGGGAGAGCCGGCCCAAAACCTGGAACCCCTTCCCAGACTTCACGCTGCAGAAGTTCAAGGAGAAGACGCCGGAGCAGCTGGTGGTGCTGGAGGAGAGCTACGAGAAGGGCAGCACCCCGTCGGACGACGAGCTGAGCCGTCTGAGGACGGAGACCAAACTGACCCGCAGGGAGATCGACGCCTGGTTCACCGAGCGGCGGAAACTCTCCTCCGTCAACGCCAACTCCCCGGAAGCCTCCGAGGGAGGGGGCGTGGACGCGGAAGGCGCCAGGGCGGAGGACGGGGCCGAAGGAGCCGCCTCGTCGTCTTCCCCCGCCTCCTCGTCCCGGAAGGGCAGCCAGACTCCCCCGGGCGGCCGCAGCAAGCAGCTGCCCGGCACCAGCAAGAAAGACCTGAAAGACAAAAGCAAAAAGTCTCCGGAGCAGCTCCACATCCTGAAAAGTGCCTTCGTGCGGACGCAGTGGCCCTCGCCGGAGGAGTACGACCAGCTGTCGGAGGAGAGCGGCCTGGCTCGCTCCTACATCGTCAGCTGGTTCGGCGACTCGCGGTACTCCATGAAGAACGGCAACCTGAAGTGGTTCTTCCAGTACCAGAGCGGCAGCATCGAGGGGCCGAACGGCGGCGGCAGCGGCGGCAAGAATGGAGGCGGCGGCGGCGGCAGGAAGCGGCGCGGCCGGAATCGCGGCTGGGGCCGATCCCGGACCAGGAAGCAGCCCAGGAGGTCCGCCTCGTCCAGCGCGGACGTGGACCGGATGCCCCCGTCAAAGAAATTCAAGAGCGCCCGGGACATCCTGAAAGAGTACTACCTGAAGCACCAGTTCCTCAACGAGCAGGATCTGGACGAGCTCGTGACCAAGACCAACATGAGCTACGAACAGGTACCGCACGGATCCTTATTCGCCGATTACTCTCTGATCAGAGGTTCTAATATTGGCAGCTTGTTGATTAAATCCAGCTCATTGTCCTAATTCACACCAAAAGGTGATTTCGATGGTTTCCATGGTAACTGTTGATTGTGTGACGCTCATTACAGCCGATATTATAAAAAAAAAGAAGAAGAAGAAGAGCTTGTGTGATATTGTCTGCTGCTGAGTTTATTCAAGAAGGTAGTTATTTACCTCAAGGTAGAGATTTTGTGAAACCAGTTACATCAGAATTCATTACTTGTGTCTGAGGTGTGTTCCTCTTTTATTCATTTATTTCGTTATTCATTTATTTGTTTGTGATTTTTTTTGTAGCGTTAATAACCAATGTAATGGTGGAAAGGCAAAATGGACAAAATCAGTTGGACTTTTTACAACCGTACTTCCTTATGTCCTTCAATGACAGCAACATAATTCAAATGTGTTCATCCTTAACCATCTCCTAAAAAAAAAAAAAAAGGCAAAATGGAGGGTTTTTCTGGTCGGGTTCCAGTAAGTGCATCATCAGTAGAGTAAAACTAACCCACCTCACGACAGTCTAATCCAAACTCACGTTCCCTATGAGTGTATGAAGAAGTCGGTGAATTCTGCTTCACAATGACAGGAAGAACCGACGTCAAAGATCAAAAGTCGACGTCCCTCTGCTGGCTGTTCTGAGACCTCCTGCTTGAAACCCTACAAGTCAGAAGAATTCAATATGTATTGGTACTGAAAACCAAGATCAAACAAGCTTTTTGCCCTCCTGCTCTACGAGACCCGGGCCAATGACTTCATGTTCATGTTTCTCCGTGTCACAACGGAGGTGCTTTAATGTGCAGCGAGTGTGGGAGGAGACGAGAAGACCCTCAACCTCCTGTCAGCACAGTTACTCAGTGTGTTTCTCCGCCCGCAGGTGAGGGAGTGGTTCGCCGAGGTCCAGCGGCGCCTGGACATGGGGCTGGATCCCTTCCTGAACCCGGCGGCGAGGACGGACGACGGAGCGGGGGACGACGACGGCGAGGCGCAGGGCGAGGGCTCGGCCGCCGCCAACGAGGCCGGCGGGGCGGTGGGCGAGGACGAGGAGGAGGACGAAGACGAGGAGGAGGACGACGGCGAGGAGACGGACGACAGCGAGGTCTGGGAGCCGTCACGCAGCGTCCGGAAGTCCCTGTCCGTCTCCGAAGACTAGCGGCCGCGCGGGGAAGCGTCGAGGAACTTTTCCGCTTGAACGCCTCGGAGAGAAACGCTGCTTCGACCGGTGCTGGGGGAGTTTGTGTTTTTTTTTTTTTCCCACTGATGTCGCATGTTGTCGTCATTCCCAACATGAATTCCATTGTCGGAACGGTTCCTGAGATGGACTCGTAAGCTTTAGCTCTCAAATCAAGGTAGGTACGAAACCAGACCCCAGCCTAGCGAATCTCAAAGTCTTCGTCAGGCTCCGGTGAAGACTTTGAAAGCAGCGCTCGTTGCAAACGTTGGACGTGCTGCCTGGAAATTTAGCAGAGGATGAAATCTTGCTGAGATGAAATTCCCCCCAAAATCAAGAAACATTAATTACCGCTTCTCTAAAACTGCCGTCGACGCCGACTGGGGTTAAAAAAAGACGGTTTTTCGTTGGAGGAGCTGCTGACACTTTCAATTTGTTGTTCAATTTGCACTCCTTGTTCGCTCACACGCAGCCAGCGAGGGACCTTTCCCCCCCCACCCCCCCCACCCCCGAGAAGTGTTTTTTTTCCGTTGTGAGCGCAGCTCTCAACCTCCAGTGTTATGAATGTTTCACCACAGCGAGGCGGGAGAGGCCGACTCCCTTTTTAAGCCCACGTTTACACGACAACAATCGATTTCCGTCGTCGCTTCAGAACAGTTTTCAGCTGCTCTTTGAAACGAGGGAGCGTTTAAGAAACGTTGCACTTTGGAACCTGCTTCCAGAGACGTCGTCGTGCAAACTTATCGGCCGGAAAGCGACGAAATCTGATGGTTTTTCACCCGAAACTGTTGTCGTGTAGACGGGGGGGGCCTGAGGGAGGCGCTTGAAAACAGGTTGCAATGAAAACCAGCACGCATGCTCCTTCCTGTTTTCTTTTAGCGCCGATGAAACTCGCTGCCATGGACCTGAACAGCCAGACGGAGAATGTTAGCGGTCTTAAAGGTGCGTTCCCGTCGCCTCGGAGCTGGGATTCCTCACCTCGAATGACGCCTGTTCCAACTTCCGCTCGATCACGACGTCGCGGGACGAAACCCCTCCGGTGAAACTGACCCGAGTATAAAGACGCCGGAAGGTACAGGTGCCCATAATGTTCAATAGCGGCACGGTGATCCGAGGTCCGAGGCGACTGGAAAAGCGTCTTTAGACGAAGGCCGAGCGCGACGGGAGGAAAAAGTACCTTAATGCTGAATGAATGCCGACGCCGTGATGCTTTTTAAACGACAGGATGTCCACTGAAGTCTTCCCTTTATAGCGGCTCCCCGTTCCCTCGTTCCTTTAGGATTTTCAGCTCGTGGATCTGTTGGGAGAGAGGCCACAGAATGTGTTTTTATTTTGCACTGCTCTTATTTACTGATGGGATCGCGTGTTTTTCCTCCCCCTCTGTACGAGGAGAGTTCTGCAGATCCAGATAGATGTGAGGCTGTCGTGCCAAAGTTGAATGTGTGAACTGAAAGCTGCTCGCCGCGAGGCGCGCTTCCTGCGGACCTCTGCTCAGAGAGAGAAAAGAGAAAAGGTTGGGTTTTTTTTGTTGTTTTTTTTTTCTGCAGTCTTTTCTCTGCAGTCGAATTCTAAGCGGATTCAGTTTCACCCCGAAGTGCGTGACCGCGAGCACCAGCTGAGGACTGAGTTCAGAGTAGACAGATCCACAAGTGGACTGCAGTCAGCACCAAATCACCGACGTGAGGCCTGTGAACCGTTCCACACTTTAAGAAACACTGTCCGACAGTATTTCACCGAATGGTTTTAATCTGCACTGAAGAGGAGAATCTAAAGCACCTAAAGTGAAAATTTAGAGAGAGAGAGAGAGAAGAAAACGAACTGCACTTTGTCCGCTTGTGTTCGTTGTGGACTAAATCCCGATTAGGCACCTTAATCTCATCTTATACCATGAAATGGCTCTGAGACACCAAACATGTTTTATATGAATATAAACTCAACCAGTGTTTTGCCTTTTTTTTTTTTTTTTTTTTTATAATGTTTTCACAATGAGAGAGAGAGAGAAACAAATCACCAGTGTATCCACTCTTTTCTAACGACGTGTGTTTGTGGCTCACACCCATCGAACAATCACCACTTTCTCTTTGACTAAATTGCACAATTTGAGCGCCGTGTTTTTAAATGTCCGAGAAATGAGTACGTGTTGCATTGTGCCGTTCTGTTTCGTCGCTTTAAATAGTTGGAGTTGTCCTCCTGCTACACCCCCCCCCCCCCCCCCCCCCCCCCCAGCTTCCCATGCTCCATGTGCAGCTCCTCACCCTCCTCTTCACACAGTCCACTCTTCCTCCCCGGTGGGCCGGTCAATGTTTCTCTCACCAGTGGTCTGCAGCACACAGAACAGAACAGGAAGTTGTTGATGGAGATGGATGAATCTACCAAATACCTAACACCCCCCCCCCCCCCCTTTCTCTTTGACTTTTTAAAGCACCAACAGGACCATGAACTGAAAACTGTCGAGACCACTGTTTTTACTATGTTGGGGGTAGGGGGGGGGGGTGGGGGGGTGTTGGTGGCAGACAGTGACGAAGCTTCGCTGGTAAACCTCTGTGCCTACAAGGCTCGGAAACACCGACTCTCCACTCTGGAAGCTTCGGAGGATTTTGGGAGTTAAAAAGGCTTGTTCTGAAAGGCAAGCTTCTGTTGTACCTTGGGTGGGAGGGGTGGGAGGGAGGGGGGGGGGGGGTTTCTGGATCCAGTCGCGTCGTGTCGCCAGGAACTTGTCACACCCGACGCTCTCGGCACCTTCGACTCTCCGACAGGACCCAAACAGGAACTCGGCGGGGAGCTCAAAACTTCACGTTCATGTGACAAGTGCCTGGCCGTGATGATCACAAACCTTTTGTCTGATACTGCATGCAATAACCAAGGCGAACAATAGCTCTCTTTTTTTGTTTTTTTTGTGTACATACAGTATTCGGGGTTGGTATACTTGGCACAGTCGAAGCCTAATTTTGAACTAAAGCAGCTCACATGCTCGTCATCAACAGTTGGATTGGATTACTTTTCAAAGTTCTTCCAACTCTTTTCCAACTCTTGGACCTGTATAACACCTCAGCTGCTCCGGAGACATTGTTACGGCCGGCTAGCCCCATTTCGAGCCATAATTTGGAAGGGCTTTGATTTTGTTTTAGTTTTTTTTTGTAGTTTTTTCTTTAATGAGTCCCAACTGTGCTCCTTCACGGAGTGTGTTTTCATTACACTACCAGTGGACGCCTGGGATGGGCCCACGGGTGAGGCTCACTCCTGTCTCCAAGTATCCAGCCCACAGTGTTCTCCAACTCTTTACTATCGTCACTCTGTTTTTTTTTTTTTTGTTTCTGTTGTTGTTGTTGTTTGTTTTTTTTTCTATGTTTCTACAAATAACTGTGTCCTTGAAGCTCTATCCAGACAGTCGGCAGATCTCTTATTATCACGACAGGCACATACAAGTACGTACGGTAGAATAGTGTTTTTGAAGTAGAGTCAGTTTTAGAGTTCAGTCCGTGTTGCCAAAGGGGCTTTTTTTTTTTGTTTTGTTGGTACTTTGGTTGTAGAAATGATAGAATCACAATTCAGAAGAAAAGACATGCTGCTGGTGGAAGGAACAGAACAGATAAAAGATGCTTTATCAATCCTCCTTAGGTCTGATTCTTTAACCTTGTTTTAAGAGTCTTAATAGCAGAAACATAAAGTCGTTTCATTATAATGACATTTTTAGGGATTGAATTCTATTTTAAGGTGTTGCAGTCAAACACAATCGGCCACGGTGACGTGGAACTTTCAAAAGGTGTCTGAAGTTGTGGAAATGATTGAAAGGCCGTGTGCATTCTAATCTTGTCGTCACATAACAATCATTCACACGTGTGAGTCAAAGATTAAACACACCGGCCGCATAGAGACAGATTAATGTTCACTTCAAATACTGAAAAACATGCATTTGAATCACTTAAAGAGGCGACAATCATGACCACTGCCACAATCATGGAAGATCCATTCATCATCTGCTTCCTCAATAATAGTTCGTTTTTCTTTATACTGATTTGAAAATCAAATTAAAGCTGATCTCTTCCGACTGTATTCGGACACATATTCCCGTCATGTCTGTTCACTGAGGTGCGATTCTATATCCCGGCATTCACCTTGTATCCCAGTTAACCTTCGTGCAGTAGAGCTCCGAGCTAACCGTGTGATCTGAGTAGTTTACCTAGCCGTCTTATTATGCTCATTATGACATATCTGTATCCTTCGCTGTACTTCTGCTCTAGTCCTCACTCGTTTTCTGTACGTAGGCCGGTTCAGTGTTTTCTTATAGGAGTTTTTACTCTGCTTTTTTGTTAAAAACAAACAAAAACAAAAAATCAAAACACTCCTGATCAGAATTGTAATATACTGTATGTATACATATGGGATTTTTTTTTCTTCTTTTTTTTTTTTCTTCTCCCCCCCAATCTGATTTGTACTCGCTGACAGCTCTTTTACCGGCCAGCTTATTGCTTCTGATGAGCTTCTAAACCCCACAAAACTGAACAGTTTCGCACTGTTGCTGCTTTATGCATAATTTCAGACCCGTATGGCCGAGTCATGACGGCGACCTCTCAGATCTCACGACACCTGCGCTCACAGACACGGGAGGAGGAGGAGCCGGATGCTTCACCCTCATCACTGCTCCCACTAACGCATCCAGATGTCAATCTTGTAAAAAAATCTACCTTGCACCCGGTACGACAAACCTAGATTTTATAGCCGAGAAGATTTTAAATTTTTTTTCCCTCTCTCCTCCACATCCATTTGGTCACTCTGTGTCTCTGCAGCTGACGTTTCCGCCACACGTCTTGCAGGTCTGAGAGCGTCTGTCATGAGCCCGGTGTGTATGTGTGATCGCTTCTGCAGTATTGCTCTGAAAAAGTTTAAAAACAAAAAAGAACAATGTTTGTTGGCCCCCTGCAATCCTCAGCTTGTCCCGGCTGTGAGACGACGTGTGCAATGTTGATTTGAAATCCCAGCTGTCATTGAGGCTCTGGCTTGATTTCTAGCTTGATTTAGAAAAGATTTATATTTTATACTTGTTTGAGGACGGAACCCAATAAATTTTGATCAAAAGATGTGCACTTGTGAACAAGTGTTTTGCACGTGTTGCTTTAATAAATGCAGTTTGAAACTGTGTGGACTGAATGTGAATGAAAGCGCAGTGGAATGGTAACTATCTAGAGTGCCGACTCTGTCGGTTTAACACACAAGTAATCGGCCTTTTTTTTTGATATTATGCTGCCTGTTGGAAGATAAAAACACTGAACGGTACAAATGTAGCTTTTCAATCTTCAATTCAACAGAATTATAGTTTTTCTTTGTTCCGTATGAGACTAGGATCTTAAACTCAAGCTGTGCTTCCAAACAGAATTTTCACACACTGTTGAAATCACACGTCACATTATCTTCATAATTATAAAGACATTCAACAATATTTTTTCTGCTACTTAGAATGTAATTTTGAGACAATATTTTGTGCTTTTTCTCCTTTTGTACATAGTTGGCTTTTTCATTATTTATATTGAACAAAAAGGAACACAATTACATTAGTCTACATTTCTGTTGTCAAATCGTGAGTTTTCTGAGAATTGCAAGTACTTGGGCTGGGTGGGAGGACGAGTTGGTCTGGAGTTTCAAATACATAATTTTTTTTGAAGACATTTATGTTTTGGTGACTTATCTTCATCCATACATATTAGATGAAATTCATATCTCACTCATATTTCATACACAGGATTCAGGAAGCAGGATAATTATAAAATTTGATAAATGAATATTGGGGAATTGGTATGAAATTAAATACATTTTACTTCTTCCTACCCATTTTCACATGCTGAATTAGATATATGTGTACGTGTATTAGTGTGTGTGTATACTTAGATATAGACTATTTACAAATGATTTTATATATATATACACATCTGTGTGCATGTTTGTAGATAGATTCAAATCTGTATAAAGTTTGTAAGTGTATTTTGACACGTCAAACTAATTGAAAATAATCTAAACACACATACAGATTGAGACGTTAATTTCCCCAACGTTTCGGAATCCGGTTTGGGTTTAATAATAGCAATGACAATACAATTATAAACACGGTTGTTGTGGTACATCCACTGTGTCGTTCAACCGGAACCTTTCTTCTCGGAACCTTGGGCCCGTGCGGGCCGGACAGTTTAGCGAGCAGGACCGCGTAACCGCGTGAGTGTAAACAAACGAGCGCAGCTGGAGCCGCGGGGTGTGTTTTGGTGTGTTTTTATCACATTTTATCGCGTAGATGGAGATTTTAGGAAGCACATTTGACGACTCCGTGTTCTCGGAGGCCAGAGATCGAGTCAGCGTGTCCGTTTCCTCCTACAGCGCTAAAGTCTGCGACTCTCAGGTGAGTCCGCATCGACACCTGGAAACAACAAACACAAACTGACGAGGGGCAGGTTTGTTCATCATGATGGAGCTCATGTCGCTTCTCTTCCCGCCCCGCAGTGGTTCTGTCACAGCGCCGCTCTCGACACCGAAGATTCTCTGGAGAAACAGAAAGTCTACAAGTTCCGAGGGGATCTGGCCGTGAGGCGGGGAGACTACCAGGTAATCTGATTACCATCGCACCTGCTGACACGTCACCAGAACACACGCATGGAAAGAACCTATATAAACATATATGTTTTAATATAGGTTTTGAATATATGTGACATATATAAAATTGGCCGTTTTCCTATATTATATGTACATAAATGCACATATATGTACACATATACGTGCATACAGGTACCTATATAGGTACATATATGCACCTATATGTTCTTCTTGCATAATTGTTTTTTAGTTAGTTCTTAGTTATTACCTTGATAGTGTATGACAGTTGCCAAAGTGAGATATGGGCTATATATATGTGGAAATAAAGAAGCAGTACAGGAGACCTATATGGCCTGTATATTCACATATATACACCTCAAGGGCCTATATGTGGCATATATATGCAGCATATATGTGCATATAAACTGCTTATAGGTTTCATATATGCGCATATATCCTCGTATAGGTTCTTTCCATGTGGTGGGAGCTGAAATGACGTGAAGCCGGAATGAAAATTTATCCGTCAGCGACATTCTGTTTTAAATCAGCTTCACTGATCTTTATAATAGAGAAGTTGTTCCCAAACCTTTTTTTTTTCTTTTGAGAGACCTGCTGCATTTTGCACTCGTACATCAATGTGAGTCTTGATTTTGCCTGTTTGTGCTTCTTATTTACTATGGTCTTGTAAATAAGATTACTATACTATGACTTGTCGTATTTTTTCTTGTATTGTTTGTGTTTTGCTTTTGTATTCTACATCTTGTCTATGTTGGCTTTTCCTCATGTTCACTGATCCTGGTGGACCGTCTGCATTTCTCTGCCGTACAATTAAAGACTTCTCATCTAACTTTGCCCATTCTATGTCACCGTCTTGATTCACTCTGGGTTTTTCTTTCTCCTTTTTTGACTGATTCTTTCTCTTAAGCCTGACGGCCTGCTGTTTTTCTCCCCCCTTGCTTAAATTTGCGAGCTCACCGTTCTGCTGATAGCAGAGGATCACTGTTCTAAAAGATACAGAATGTAGAATGAAGTGGTTGAAGTCTCGAGCACAAACATCTTTCAAACGTGGTTCTAAAAGTTAAGACGACGTGATTGCAGTGAAGCTCAAAGTCTTTAGCATGAAGAGGTTTTTTTTTTTTCCTGTCCTCCAGAAAGCCTTGGACTCCTACAGCAGCTGCCTGCAATGGATCGCCGACAACAACCTGACGATCCGGCGAGACGTGCTGGAGGGAATGGCCCGATGCTGCACCAAGCTGGGCCAGAGGGACAGAGCTCTGCACCTCGCCGAGCTGCTGGTAAACCGCTGGGACGTCTTATTACCGTTTTATGATGGGATTTATTGGTGGCGTCTTCGTCGCTCGACCTCACAGGGCTGCACTTTTAACTCTCCTTGTGTGTCTGCTGACGTTCATGAGACTAAACTGTCTTTTTTTTTTAATGGAAAACTGTCAAACTTTATTTATGTGATATTTCTACTGGGTTTTGTTTCTGCAGAGCAAAGAAGCCTCCAACACGTGTCACTTGACTGGCCTGCTGCTGCTGAAGGTACACACACACACACACACTGTACTGCACTGTACATGAAATGTGTATTAACCCTCGAGGTTTTGGATTTTACAAAAACAGGGCAGAGTTGATCTGGTCAGGAGCGACCGGCTGGAGATATATGTATATATATATATTTAGAATATTTGTCCCCCCAGGTCAGCATCTACCAGCAGTTTGGAGACGTACAGTCGGCAGTGTGGCGTCTGCAGCAGCTGTGCAGCCTGCTGCCCTTTAACCCCTGGCACTGGTTCAGTCTGGCTCAGACCTGCGAGCAGCTGCTGGGCCGCCACCGGACCGCAGGTACAACACTCCTCCGGCCAAAAACCATCCTGCTCTCACACACAAGCAACAATGAGGCAGATCGTCTTAATGCTGCCCGACTGTCGCCAGGACCAGTGGAGCTGGCAGAGGAGGAGGAGGAGCAGCAGCAGCAGGAGGAGGAGGAGGAGGCGGAGCTTAGCGAGGACCGAGTGTGGCTCAAAGCGTGTGCCTGTTTCATCAGGACGAGGTACAGCATGTTCCCACCGTGTCCACGGCATGTCACACACCGCAGCAGATAAAACGTCAATGCTGGAGGCAGGAATAGTTTGAACGCGACGTTGTGCTCATGACCGCAATCAAAAATATTAATTATTTAACATTTAGGTCAGTCATATGTTTGGGAATGCTATATATATATATATCTCCTATAAAATAGGATAGATTACAACACGGAACACTGCCACCTGGTGCCTGAAGAGGGAAACACATTTTCTGTTGACCTTGGCCTTGAAGCCAACTTTATATAAACCAAGTTTATTTCTACTACAAAGTTACAATCCGGTGTTCACCGAAGTGTTCACCGAAGGGTTCTATGAAACCAAGTGGAAACAGTAGAAACAATGCTCAAAAGAAATTTTTTAAGAAATCTTATTTTTTGACAAGTGTAAGTATTAATGCAGATCTCATTGTTGCACAATATCTTTATGCTGGGATTTTTGAAACGTCGTTAACCTGGATTTTAACACTTTAATGCATCCTCACACATATTTTTGATTTTTTTTTTGCATGTATGCTTGAACACAATTCTGACTGTTCATTAATGTGAGCTCAGATTTAGAAAGAATGTGTCTTTCTTTGGTAAATCATTTATTTGTATGTTAATGTTCTTTTTTTTCTGGTTCACCTTGAAGCGTCGGTTCCCCGAGCAAAATAAAGCAGTGAGCCGCTAGAAGTGAACGCTTTGAATGACAATAGGATTCATTAAAAAAATAATACAACCATACATGAGCTACGATTCTGTACTAAACAAACAGTAGTGCAAACAAACTGGCATTAATGGTTTCAAATCCCTAAAATATGGAATATTTAGTTTTTTTATAATCATGGTTAAAGTTGGAAAGAAGAAAATATATTTGAATAATATGTATGTGATACACGACAGCGTGTGTGACGGTAACACAACAGGAGTCAATTAAAAATGTGACAGTGTACAAAAAATAAAAGTGCATCTCAATCAGTTATTTATTGAAATACTGAAATCGTTTCCTTAATAAAAAAATAAAAAAAACGACTTAATGCGTTAAAATCCTGAACATGATGGTGGAACTGGTTTTTGTGATGAAGACTGAAGAAACATGGACATTTTCTAATATTCTAATATTTCTATCATGTGTGATACACAACAATGTAAACAAACAAAGAAACAGCGGGAGTAAAACTCTTGACTCCGATGCCGTGACCCCCCCCCTCCCCCACAGGCTCCTGCTGAGGTTCCTGCAGCAGCAGCAGTCGTCCTTCGTCCTTCGCCGCAGCCAGAGCGTCCTGCGGGACGCCGACGAGGCGCTGCAGCGGCTCTGCCCCGGAGAAACCGCCCTGCAGGCTCTCACGGAGGTGAGGACGCTCGCCTGTCTCTGTGCAGAGACGTGTGGTGCTCAGGAGATGACGCCGCCCCTCCCCCCTCCCTCCCCCCCCCGTCCCTCTACAGGTGATGTCCGAGGACCTGGTCCCGGACAAGATGAGGGAGGACTACCAGGACGGGGAGAGTCTGAGCAGCGTGAGTCTGCAGAGCTTCGGGGAGCGCTGGTGGGACAAGATCTCACCCAGAGGTCTGTTGGACAGCGACGGGAAACGGACGGACACGAAGACGTGAGGTGGCGACGGCGCGACGGCAAACCGGCACCTCTGAAATGCAACCCGGAAGTTTTCAGGATCGTCTCGAGGTCGGACGAGAACGTCGTCATGGTGAGAAGCAGACGGGCTCCCGAGGACGTCGACTCTTCACTGTGAGACAGTTTGACCTGAAGAGAGCCACGCCGGGGACTTTTTATTAGTTCATTAAATTGATATTTTATACAATTATTAAATGAAGTTAGTCGATAGTTTTAAAATTTACATTTGATAAACCATACACACACACACACACACAGTGTGACGACAGGACGTCGTCATCCACAAAGATCGGAGATCTCCCAAGTCCACAAAACACACGGAGACTGGATTGGCAAAATCCCGTGCCAGAAATAGCCTGTTCTCTGTTAGAGTCACTAGAGGGACTTTTAGACTGGAGGAAATTCGGGAGCGAGGCTGGATTTGGGGCAATAAACTTTGAATATAATATTATCGGGCCTCGGGCACCAGATGCTATAATATGGAACCTTTAAAATATTTGATACAGGATCCAAAGTAACTTGTAGATAAGTTGAATTGTAATAGTGTATTCGGGTTGTGCTACTTGGTTAACATAATTTTTATTTTTTTTAAACGGACATATTGCTTCTTAAATTGTCTTAATAGTTTTGTGTCACCTGTCCAGTAAAAAAATAAATAAACGTACCCATTTTTCTTTTATTCACAGAGTAATATTTATACATTTGTTTGTTTCGTCTCATGTTGTGCAGATTAATACGACGACCCGACAACTTTCAAACTTGTTCCTTCTTTGATAGTTGTATAACTAAGAGCTCGACGCGTCCAGTCGTCTAGTGTGTCCCTGTTCGTCAGTCATTCAGCGTGTGACGCTCTCCCCTCCTGTATCCCGCCGTGCGTCTCTCCGGCATGCTCCTGCTCCGCGGCAGCGGCCTCCACGCCGGCTGTCCCGCCCCGCGGCTGCTGCTGAAGGAGCTCTGCCGCTCCGTCGCCCGGGCTCTGTCTCCGCGGCGACTCTGCGGCGACCAGGCGTACGCCTGCTCCGGCGGGAGACGCTGGAAAGGCAGACCGGTCCTGGGGCCCGGGCGCGACCGTCCGGCGTCCGAGTGTAGCTGAGTGCCGGGAGGCCCCGGCGCCGCCGCCGCCGCCCTGGAGCCTGAACATTGGGAGCTGTAGGCGGGCTGGAAGTGCGGCTTGGTTTGTAACTCCGGCCGTCGGGGACGAGCGGAGTTCGAATGCCGGCCGGACGTCGACGGTCTGTGCGGCGAGGCGGAGGGAGACGAGGGCTCCGCCTTTGATTTGAAGCCGAACGAGCCGTTCCACTGTCTCGAGGCGTCGACGCCTCCGCTGACCCCAAAAGGTTTGGCCAGCAGGTTTCTGACCCTCTGCTGGAAGGAAAGTCCGTCACTTCTGGGATCCTGATGCGACGCCTTCCCGAAGTGGTACCGCGCGGCCTTCTGGAAAGGCGGCGGGTTAAACTCTCGGATGCGTCCGTTCTTCGCGTCCGTGGCGTTGACGGCGAGCTGGGGGTGAACGTTGGAGGCGAGGGTCCGGGGCTGTGAGCGACTCTGGGTCTGGACCTGGAAGCACGCGGGAGCAGTCTGCACGCCGCGCCTCGCTCCCGGGCAGACCGGCGGCGGCGGCGGCTTCAGGCGCAGGTTTTGAGCTTCTCCCGGCTTCCCACGCTCCGGTCCGGTGGGACTACGTGAAAAAGTCAACGCCGCAGCGGTTTCAAGCCAGTGGCTCATGGCCTTGCTGGGATACGATACCCTCTGTCTGGCGGAGTTACTCCTCCGGGCCGAGCGGGGACGAGGCGCGTTCGGCGCGCTGATGAACGTGACGAAGCCGGCGGCGGCCTTGGAGCTGGAATACAGTCTGTGAAACTCCTGGCGGAAAGGCGCCACCACCGAGCTGCCTTTCAGAAGAACCATGAAGCTCCGGTGGACCTGCCAATACAGCCAGGAGAAACTGAGAGAAAATTAAAAAAAAAACCAACACGTTAGCTGCACAGTTTACTGCAACGCCGCGAGTGTGAGTCTGACAGTGACAGCACCTGAACGAGCCGGTCAACACTTCAGTCCAGTCCGCGATGACGAAGCTCTCCGCTATCTGACCGGGCAGCTTCCCGCCCGTCTTCGCACAATACGTCTCCCCGTGGACGCTACGCACCGACAGCTTCTACAATCGACACACATTTATGGAAATGCTTTTGGAATATGAAGAGATTTAAAAAAAGAGGGCGAAACTTAAAAAACAATGCCATTAACTTTTAATGCCTGAATGATACAAGGAACAAAGATGACAAAGAAACACCGACGGAAAACGATTCCGCCGCAGCAGGACAAGCTAAATACCTTTTTTGCAAGTGAAATAAAAAAGTAGAATGGAAGCAGAGCTCTAAGTTTCAGTCAGGGAGGCTGACATTCTCTACTTTAAGACTTTTATATTTAATAAAACCTACAGTACGGGCTGCTTCGGACACACTGGAGCATTTTCTAGTTGCTAGCTGCTGTAGGTTTACACTGCCGGAGGACCTAAACTGAGCTTCATTCATTTCTTACCCTCCACGTTGCTGAGCCTCTTGCCACCATCAGTCTGCAACGAGTGGTTTTATATACATTGAATTATTCAGCAGAGAATCTCCACCTGCTACCCGGAGTAGGGTTCGAATCCCTCTTTACAATCCGTCTGTACTTTTCTCTGCTTCTATCCTGAACCTGGAACAGCAGAAAGTCTCCAGCGCCGAGTCTGCAAGTTTCTTCCTGTCATAAGGGAGCTTTTCCTCTCCACTTTCGTAAATGCTTGCTCATCTGGATTTTGTTGCGTTTTTCTGTGTAAACGTGTCCTGAGATGACTGTGTTCTATTGGGCTCTAGGGTGAGCTGGTGAAAACCAGCCAGAGACGTCACAGACCTTCACCAAATAAAGTTTATAGAGAATCACTGTGTTAAAGAAGATTTCAGAATAAACACACATAAATATGTTTTAGTTTCTTTTGTGAAGAAAGGGATTAGATGTACATGTATTAGAGATTTACAGCTCATCGTGCTTCTGTTCTACAGGATTAACTGTGGCCTCTGAACTTGCCAATGTTCTTACTTTCTGCATTGTGTGTATCTGGCATGGAGCCAGGAGTGTGTGTGTAGATAACCTTGTACTGCTGCAGCCTTCAGGCTGTGTCTGTGTAGTGATTTACTTTCCCACAGTGACAAGACTCTTCCTCCCAGTAACGATTATTCTTCGTAACGGCGCGGCGCCTCAAAGTTGCACAAGCCTGAAAGGCGTACGGCGTCGGAACTCACGGGGAACTCCTTGCTGTTGAGCTTGAGGTCCCGCCACATGCTCACAAACAGGCCGAGGTTGAGGTGGTCCAGCAGCAGGTGAACAGAGATGTTCCTCTTCCTGCTGGCCTCCAGGAGGTCACACAGCAGCTCCACGTCGCTGAAGCTGTCCGTCACGATGGCCACGTCCTGCACGGCGGCCACATGCTGCATGAACACGCTCACGCACTCACCCCCACATTGCTGATCGGTGCACTCGCTTGCAGACATTTTTTCGCTCACGTGCACAGGCATGCGTGCCATTTTTTTTAACACCCCCTCCCCCTGCAAACGTGCGCACACATGCATTACAGACCCGGGGCGACACACCTCAGTGCATACCTGCTTAGCCCTTCTGATCACGTGTCTCACCACGTCCTTCATGGACGCTAGCGTGCTGTCAGACGGAAAGAAAACCTCAGTGTTGGATTCATTCATCACAGGATCTCTGAAATTCACATCTGCAAATGGGAAACAAAAATGCAAAAAAAAAAAAAAAAAAATGAAGGTGAAAGTCAGAAATGTCACAGATGGTTTCACGCGATCTATATGTGGCCGACCTTTATTCCGATTCATCTCTGCCAGAGTGCAGTCACTGTCCGTTGACTCTTCAAGGCACGTGGAAGACACGAAGCCAGTGGTGAGGCTCTCCAGCACTTTGTCAACATCAGCATCAGCATCATCATCATCTGTGTGGAACACAAGCGAAACGTCAGTTATTGTTTGTTATGCACAGCAATGCAAATAGCACCGTGTCCAACCTGCATCCCCCCGGCTCCCGTTCTCCAGGATGTAACTCTTCTCCGGCTCCGACAGGAAGTCCACTTCTCCCTCCGCCTTCAGCACCTGGTGGAATCCCTCCCGCCCGCGGCTGAGCAGGCAGTCGGCCGCCAGGCGAGCGCTCTCATTGTGGCTCAGGTCCAACGTGGGCCTGTTGGCCAGGTAGTCCAGGTAGGAGGAGGAGGAGGAGGAGGGGATGCGGAGGTCCTGAACGCGACGCTTGACCTTCCCCCGGGGCCCGGACGTCCTGTACAGCAGCACGGCCACCGTGCCGCCGCCGCCGTCCATCGGGGGATGGAGGTCAATTCAAGCTCTCGTGTGGGAAGAATGCTGACATGCTACAACAGAGAGCGAGAGCTCTGTGGAGGGAGGTTCAGTCACAAATGGTCTGAAGGAATGAGAGAGAAACAGATAAGAGCGGT
Organism: Blennius ocellaris; assembly: GCF_963422515.1. NCBI lineage: Eukaryota > Metazoa > Chordata > Actinopteri > Blenniiformes > Blenniidae > Blennius > Blennius ocellaris. The sequence goes on along the minus strand of NC_137657.1, from coordinate 26,556,082 downwards.
AAAGGAAAACGTAGATCCGCCCCCGCCGACTTCATGTGACGTGACGAGACGGTTAAGGTGTGAGAGGAAAATGTTAAACAAGTACAACACCACATCCATCAGGGGTATAATTAGTCACGTGGTTAAAACACATTGGGGAAAAAAAAAAACCAGTGAGGAATGTCTAAATTACCTGCAAGTGATGACTCCGCTTGAATAGCCAAAAGTTTAGAACAACACGTTAAAGCTGCAGGTTAAACAACATCCTGAGCCTGTGTTTTCCTGCAGACCCACGCCCGTGTTTTGATTCGCTAATGATCTGAACCAGTGGGAACAGAACTGGGCGCTCGTGTTTGTGGTTCTCTGACGGAGCACGAACAAGCAGGTGAGCACAGACAAAAGACCAGCGAAGGAAGAGGAGAGAATGAGTGACAGGAATGGGCACGAGTGTCACGGCAGCTCACGTCAAACGGCACCTGGGACGCCTGCAGGAGCGAAGCCCGGACAGACGGTAACGTGTGTGTGTGTGTTCTGCTCAATATTCACACCGATTACTCATTTCAGCATCCACCATTATCTGCATCTCGAAACGCAGCCTGTCTGATGTCCAGGCCAAGGTAGCAATAAAACAAACATCAACTTGGAGGTTCTCCACTCGGTTTATCAAAACAGGTTTTAAATTAAAAACAAACATTATAAAAAAATCATTTAAATAGTTCACAAAGGAAAAACAGTGCACTTATGTAAAAAAACAAAAAACAACAGATAGTCACTGGTGGATTTTGAAGTAACCACATCCACGTGACATTAAACGTTCACTTTAAAGGAGCGAGCCGTCGACTTGAAGGGATGAAGGGATTTACGATTAAGATAAACGTGAAGATTTGTGGTTTAACATGTGACGGAAGGAAGGCATATAAACAGTAAACAGACAGCAGCTCGCTCAGTCTGACTCGTGGCCTCTGTTCAGAATGTTTGTGCAGGTTGTGGTCACTGGGAGACGGAGGACAGACTCTGGACAGACTGCGAGGACGCGGAGCTGCCCTCTCTGGCTCGCGCTGCCAGCTTCTGTCTCAGTTCTCGGATTTCCTTCAGCAGCTCTCTCTCGCCGGAGTCCAGCTGAGCCCGGCCTCGGTCCAGGGAGACTGACGGCACACACAGCGGGAGACTGGTTATATATCGGAGTCATGGCAGCTAATTAAAACAAACAGCATTTTTTTTTTTTTTGTAGTAGTATTTCTTACATGATCAGGTGTTGTCTAACTAATTCTGATCTCACTGCATTCCTTTCCTTATCTTCACATCAGGACAGGCAGACGTGTCATAGATTTATAGCTCCACTGCCTGCAGCCCTGCTAAAAATCATTCCTATCCTTTAAAAATTCACTTCTTGACGTTTCAAGGAAAAGGCGCCACTGTATTCAGGCTGACGTACAGTTGGTGGCGGTGCTCTCGGACGGCGAGCTGCTGTTCAGGCACGCCACGTCGGGTCCCGCCTGCCTCGGGAAGGTGGCAGGTTTGACTCTGACGGCTGGACTGACGCCATTCGCCGTGACAGGAGCCGCAGAACCGGGGGGAAGTCCTGTCGCCAAACAAGTCTGGCCTTCTGAAACGAAGTAGATGCTGTAACACTGAATCTGTGTGTGGATAACCAATCGTGTGTGTGTGTGTGTGAGACATAGTACCCGTGTGTGCTGCTGACCACGGCGGACGCCTTGACTCCTGCAGCTCGGCTCTCGAGCTCATCACTTCATCCCACTGCAAACAAACAAGCGCTCAGCTTAAAGTCCTAGTGAAATGAAAATTCGACCTCCAAAACATTCTGGCTGTCGCTTCTAGGATCCTTTTTATGCTAACTGGCCGAAGGATAAAATGTTAAAACACGGCAATCTGCGAGAAAATAGGCGATAAACAGCGCTATTTTCGCTGCTGGGCGGAGCTTCTGACAATAACAGAGTGACGTCATGAGTTGTGCACACGCTCCCGCCGCCCGTGCTCCTTTTCTCCTCTCTCGGTCTCTTCCAGGCTCAATCTTTCGTCAAGGCTCATAAAACGCCGACTATAACTTCAAAACACTGTTATAACTTGGATATTTAAGAGGGAAACAAGCCAATATAAACACAACAGATGGAGATCTGCACAACTCTTGACGTCACGCCCACGAAGAAGGATTCCCCCGACTTCCTTGGCTGGAGATTCAAAATTCAAATAACTTTGTTATGCGACAACAGTGGTGGGGCAGAGTCGGAGGAACCTTACAAGTAGTACCCCAACTATCGTTTTTTGCAAAGTAGTGTTTAACATTTCACTAGGCCTTTAACTCAACACCTCAGACTATATTTAGTCTAACGTCACCCGTTGAAGCGAGTTTCATGAAGGTGTAAGGCTATAAATTATGTCACGATCGCTTTACCTGTGACTTACACACACACACACACACACACACACACACACACACACACACACACACACACACACACACACACACACACACACACACACACACACACACACACACACACACACACACACACACACACACACACACACACACACACACACACACACACACACACACACACACACACACACAGTGTTGCCTTCACCTTCTTTCCCGCCACATCTCTCATGGTGTCCAGCAGCCTCCCCTCCTCTGCCAGCGTTTGCCTGCGAAGGTCCGCCAGTCCCTGCCTCTTCCTCTCCTGCTCGGCGCCGGCCTCCTGCAGGCACGCCGCCACCTCCCTCCGCCAGTCTGTGTCCATGCCCAGCTGGCACGCCTCCGCCAGGGACTCCTCCAGGGCCTGCGTGACAGAATCTCGACATGGAAGTTCAACGGAAACGGGCTGGAACGATCCCAAAACAAGAAAACCTCCCTTCGTGCAGCTGCCGGGTTCAATGCTATAATGTCAAGCACATCTGTTGACGAGTGACTGACCCGCATGTTTGCCTCGGCGCTGTGGAGCAGCTCCGTGTCGCTCTCGTCCGCTCTGTCCGCCTCCCTCGTTCTCGTTTCCACCTCCTTCTCAACCACCTGCTCCACACGCTCCTGCTCTTTCAATAAGTGCTGAGGCAGCAGGCGTGAACAAAGAGGAAAAAGTGGGACATTAACACTTATAATGTCATCGGATCGTCACTGACAGTGATCGTAAACAACACAAACTCGGGACTTCTGCGGAACAACTGGACGAGCTTCGTCTAAAAACACACAGTAACGCTGGAGAGCCGCTTGATACCGAAGGTTGAAGTTTTCTTGGAGATAAGCTGGGAGGCTTTGCTCACCTGTTCAAGTCGCTTCCTCTGAACTTCGAGCTCCATCTGTCGGACCTCGAGATCCTGGACTGCAGCAGCAGTTTCTTGTTCACGCAGATCCATCTGCAACGGTTGACCGCTTTAAAACTTCAGGGACAAAACGGACAGTCGTCACAAAATACCAACGAGGGCAGAAAAGCGCCGGGGATGGATAAAAGCTTCAGTTTCCAGTCTCAAGTGTTACTTTAATCGATATAAATGTCCCGAAGGCATCGTGTGTGTGTGAGCAGCCAGCCTTTGTTTATTCACCTTCCTGCCGATCTCCCGATCCAGTCTTTGGATCTGCGACGCCCTCAGGTCCTGCTGGTGCTTCAGGAAGCGTCTTCTCGTCGCGTCCAGCATCTGCAGCTCTGTCACCTTCAGCTCTCGCTTCATGGCTGCCAACCTGGGACGGGCAGCAGCAGAGTCACGACCCGAAGCCTTTCAATCGGTCGCGGGTTTTTACAGATGCCTTGTTTACTTGGTCCTCTGCTCGCTAAGTTTTTCCTCCTCTTGTGCCAGGACGTTCCTGCGCTGCTCCTCTGCTTTCTGCAGCTCCTCCTGCGGTCGAGTCGGAGCAAACTGCTGATGAAGACGTCTTTTAAGATGCATTATTCGGTCTGCTGGTCAGTTCAGAGGAGGAAATCCACCTGTTGTGCAAAATAAGCCTCCTCTTCAGCTCGGCGACGCACAAAATCCGCACGCAGTGCTGACACCTCCTGTCTGGAGACACACACACACACACACACACACACACACACACACACACACACACACACACACACACACACACACACACACACACACACACACACACACACACACACACACACACACACACACACACACACTGTTTTATCAGGAGCAATTCTGAGTTTCTTGTTGCGGTCGACCTCGAACCCTACCTCTCTCTGAGGTACTCCATCTCCTGCAGTCGTATCTTCTCTCTTTCCCGGCTCTGGTATTCCACTATGAATTCTGGGTAATGGTTGAAAACAGGATACTGGCCTCTGGTCAGCGGCGCGAAGTCGGAGAGCAAGTTCCGGGGATGGATGTCTGCCGGCGTGCTGCCGGCGAGTCGGTAGGCCTCCTTGATCATCGCCGCGACGTCCAGGTTGTTCCGGTGGTGAAAGAAGTACTGTAAGAGAAGGAAAGTGAGACGGAGGGAGAATGACACTGGGACGGGACGACAGGAAGCGAAAGAGGCCACTACCTCAAAGTCGGGCTTCTGCGAGCAGAGCAGCAGCGGCTCCCGGCAGCAGACCACGTAGGCCACGCAGCACAGGAGCAGGAAGGAGGGGTGGTTGGAGAAAACGTTGTCGAACAGTCGGAGCCACTCGTCACGGGTCAGGACCTCGGAGAACAACGTCTCCAGCAGAGGCCACACGTAGAGCTGCGGCAAAGATATGCAGACGTGCAGTTTTCCAGTGTTTTTAACTCTGTGTGTGTGTGTGTGTGTGTGTGTGTGTGTCACCTGTGAAGTGATGCCGCAGTCCACCAGGTGCTGCAGCAGCTCCTTGTCATGATGTGCCAGAACGTTCTCCGCCATGCTCAGGATGTTCAGAGGAGGGTTGGGGAAATACTCGAACCAGTGCTGGCACCAGTTCACTGCACGAGCAGAGAGTCCAAGTCAACCGAAGGAAAATGTGTTTATATGTAGAAGTCAGGTCTCACTGAGATCCCAACACTGAGCCGCACGACTATCAGAGGCACTTCTGAGACGCCATTACATTGATCGACGTCGCAATAAACTCTCATGTAGATAATTGTAGCGTATCTGGGGTTTTGGGATTTCAATTATGAATGCAGAGTTCCTGGACACGTACTTTAATCGGTTCAGTCTTTTGCTGACTGTACAACATGTATATAACGAATTAGGGACATATAATGCAGCTTTGATAATAATAAACACACAGAGCCGCCATAGAAAAATTTACAAATCAGTCAAAATAACATGAATAACTGTCACAACCTTTATGTAGGCTTTCAAAAAGGAAGGCACTTTGTCTTTTCTTTTTGTTGCATTACATATTCCTGGTGTGACATTACATGTGTAAAGCAACACACATGGCTTGAAGTGCTTTTCAGAGCACAGAATTAACATTGAATTAACAAGAATTTGAGAAAGAAAAATTAGAGGCGAGATTGTTTTAAGATCACAATGTTCAAATAATTGTTATTCCAAAATTACTCCAAAAAAAACAAAAACGGGTGATCATTTGTATTTGAAAAAAAAACATAAATGCAACAGTCATGACGGAGCAGTGAAGCGCCGTACCTACGGCAGTGGCCACCACCTCGAAGCAGAGCATCGGATTGTTCTGGAAGAGTTTGACAAACGGGAACGCCAGCAGGGGAAGGTACTCCACCTCTCCAAAGATGGCCGCCCAGTGAGCCAGGGCAGACAGAACTCTGCAGACGACACAGAAAAGCCGAGGCGCTGAAAACACCACGTCACTTTGAAAGGGTTGCCGGTTGCATTCGCTCACACCTCTGCAGTCCCCGCTGCAGCTTGTGACTCTTGATGGGGTATCTGTCGTGCAGGGCGAGGAAGGCCGAGTGCAGCCCTTTGTCCGTCAGGCTGCCGTAGGCGGCGTGGTTCTCGGGGAGACACAGCAGGGAGCGCCACACGAACATCCTGGAAACACAGGGCGACGACGACGACGCGGTTCGGTTCTCAGACCTCGTGTTCGTGAGAAGAAACGTCCAGAGCGCGAGAACGACTCCCACCTGTACTTGGCGGGATATTCTCCAAACGCCTTGAGCAGATCCACCAGCCTCTTCTTGTTCAGACCGGCTGGGAGTTCGTTCTGTTCAAACAGAGCAGGTGAAAAACTTACCGAGGGCAAAACCCAACCGCCAGGAAGACACTTCACCTTTTACCCAAGTAGCTTCGTTCAATAAGTTGACGGGGATGAGGAACGAGGACGACGGGAACGAATGAACCCATCGAATAATTCAGGAAGGAGCAAATTTTCTTTAACTGTAAAAGGTGTTCGATTATGGAATAACCTGGGCGACAATAAAAAAAAAAAAAAAAAAAAAAAAAAAAAAAAAAAATCAACCACTCTTAAAACATTTAAACGGTGGTTTAAGCTCACTATTTTTGAAAAATTATATTAAACTCAGGAATCACAAAATTAAAATCCACTGTGTTCCCTTAAATGACAGTTTCAATTAGTTTTCATTTCTTTTCCAGGAATGGGGAAGAAAAACAAGTCTCCTCTGAAATTAACATCAATTATACTGTAATCAGTTTTGAGAGTTAATTGTTTGTGCTTTGTTGATTCAGGCAAAACAAGTTCATCAACTTCCGCCTGAACCCTTCGGTCACAAATTATAAGAGGGACGTTGTCACATTGAAAAAATATGTTCACAGTTTTGTTGCTTCATGTATTTGGTTGACTGAATAAACTCCTGCTATGACCCTTGGTGTAATTCCACTAAATCTGAATTAAACTAGTCGGAAACAGACCCACCGGTGGAGAAAATGACGGAACTCTTTTAAATGTACCTCTTTATCCTCCACCGCAGGGGGTCTCAGGATCTTCACCTGGGTCCGTCTTCCCGAGCTCTTCCCTGCTTTCTGAACGTCCGACTTCACTTTGACCTTCAGGTTTGAATAATCCCGATCGGCTTTATTCTCAGACACGACCGCCACCTTGGTGGGAGGCGGCTGTGAGAGAGAGAGAGACACACAAACACAAAATACTGTCAACCGGTCGCAGCGGCTGCCGATTCCACACGTTTGACGAACCCCCCGCCACCTTGTTCAACTCCTGCGTGAGACTGTGGACGCTGTAGATGTTGATACCGCCGTTATCCATGATGGCCACGATGTGCCGGCCGGTCGGGCTGACCGCCGCCGCGGTGATGGCGTCGTCGTGGGAGCCCATGTGGAAGAGGAGCTTGCAGGTGTGAATGTTGATGAAGCGCATCACGCCGTCCTGGCTCAACACGCCGAGCGTCTGCGGGAGACAAAGAGTCAAATCAAAAGTCGTGTCCAGGTGAATGAATGTATACCAAAAAAAATCGGCAGGTGGGGAAACAAGTCAAAGACGAATAGATGAATCAGTTAGCACTGGTTGTTGTTACCTGGCTGGCTCCTCCGTCGAAGCTGTCCGGCAGGAACTCCAGCTGCCTGACGCTTCGAACCTGAGTGGGCATTTGAATCACCCTGATCAGCTGCTTGCTGTCCAAACACCAAAGGTGCAGCAGGTTGGAGCGGCCGCCTGTCGCCAGGCTTTTGCCGTCACTGCCAGAGACAACACACACAAACGTTGGTAACGCACTCCCGAGCCCCCTCGCTTTCGCCTCGAAAAACACGACGCCTGAGACGTCAAGAGACTCACCGCGTGACCGCAAAGGCCTTGTAGGAGATCCTGGGTCCACAGTCGGGAACGGGAAGCTGGTATTTGCAGGAAAGCGTGTCGCTCTCCCACGCGAAGATGGAGTCGTCGCTGAAGCAGCTGAGGATGGTGTTACTGAGAGGCAGGAAAAACACCTGCAGCCAAAACACGACCACGTTAAGCCACGAGAAATAACCCAACAACAAAAAAACTTTCTCAAGCTCGAGAAAGGACTTTGATAAAGTCACGTGGTGAAGCGTGTGTGGAGAAGTGAGTGCGCTCACCTTCTGTATGCCCACAGACTGTTTGATGTTGAGCTTCCTCTCCCTCTGGAAAGTATCCAGATCCCAGAGCTGAGCCGCGTCCGACGACGTGGTGATGGCGTAGCGGCCGGAGCTGTGAACGGAGATGGACGACACGGCTCCCTCGTGACCTCGCATCCAACTCACCAGCTGCTTTGTGTCTGCGTGATCAGAGTTTATTCATTGTTCGCGTGGTGAAGCTGACACGATTGAAATCGGCGACAAACACGAGCTGAACCTGAAACACGAAACGTGCATATCGTACCCTTGTCGAAGCACTTGACGGTGTAATCGGCCAAAGCCACGAGGAACTCCGTGGTCCTGCGGAGGCTGAAGGCGACAGCAGTGCAAGCCTGGCCTGTTTTCTGCACCAGGCGAAATCTGCCACACGTTAACAGAAAACAAAGACACGACCGGGGGAGAGACGGTGAGATTTATCTGGACGTAACGGGTGAATCCGAAGCAAAGGCTGGAATTCTACACGATAAATGTACGTCTCTGTGTGACTTCCATACTCCCAATCACCTGTTGCGACTGATGTCGAAGGTGTAAATGTTCCCATGCTGATCCCCAGCGAGGAAAGTGTCCCCTGTGGTGTCGAAGGCCACCTGGAGGAAACGCACCGTCTTCGCCTGCTGAGCAGTGCGCACCACCGTCGCTAAAACACTAAAGGTCACAAACGTTTCACGTTACTGGGACTCCAGAATGACGAGCGACTCTGAACGCATCGTGGCTGCAGGCATGAGGAAACAGTTCAATGCTATATTCTATGAAAGGTTTGTGTTACTGTAGCACAGTTTTAGCAACTGAAAACCACGTGACTAATTCGGGATTCAAATCAGAGACAAATTAAAGGCATTTTTGATTCAAAGCGCTGTCTCGTTGTGTTCAACAGCTTCGGTGTAGCTTGACAGTGGGCTATTAATCTGCACATGTATTTAGGAATGCTTTTATATAATTCTGTATACATTGAACTGTGTATAAAATTACTAAACAATCTACATTTTTGGGGGAGAGGATTGGTGAAAATACAGAACATTACAAACAGCAGCACAACGACTTTTTCAGTTAAACATCCGAAAAGTTTGTTGTTTATGAGTTAGACACATAATCAAAACAGACACAAGTGAACCAGACTTAACGGTCTAAAACTTTCATATTAATAATAACACTACATCAAAGTACTATGTTTATTATTTTGCTGAATAAACTCAAGAAACTGATCACTGATCATTAAGGGAATAAAAGCAAACACTAAAACAACTAAACTACTTCACTTGATGCTTATTCGTACATGACATCGCCCTCAAATGATCACGTTTTAATAAAAGTACTGACGAGAAAACACAGTTTGATCCTGACGTTACAGAAGATGGTGAACAGTTCTGCGTTAGTTATTAGTTAGTAGTCATTAGCTTCTCTTGAAAAGTCCAGATTAACAACATTGTAAACACCGACCTTTTCCCTGGTGTTGGTTTTCGGTGCCACACTTTCCCCTCCTCTTTGTTCCCGATGTCTGTCACCTCCATTTCTACCGAAATATATTAATCATCAGGGCTAAAGAAAACCTCTTTACTTAACTCATTATTACTGGCTCGTGAGAATACGAGAGCCAGCTAACAGGTTAGCCGGTGTTTCGGGTTAACTGGTTTCCTTGTCAACTGGTGACAGACTTCCTGTAGCGGCCGTCGTTGCTAAAAATGATATTAAAAATAGATTCCCAAAAAGTACGACACTTCAATGTAAATGCGTGTAAACGGCGTTCAACAGGATAGTTGTGGGTTTCTGTCGGATTGTTACTGTCTGCTGTTACTTGCAGTAATAACGGATACAATAGGAAGTTGATCACCAGTTAACAAGGAAACCAGTTAATCTGAAACACCACCTTAGCTCATTACCGGCGGTACAAACAGCGCCAAATTTAAAATATCCACTGTGTGTCGTTACAAATAACAAATAAAAAAGCCGCGTGGGAACACAATTAAAGTTTAGAAATATGCAGACTTCAGCTGTACTCTAAATGTTTTACGAACATTCCGCTCAATAAAGTAGAGTTTTGGAAGATTTGTTTTATTTGTTTTGACGAGCAGAAAGATGACGCCATGGAAGGGGTGCATTATGGGAAATGTAGTTCACAGTGAAAATGGCGTTTAGTTTTCAACAATCGTTTGCTTTCAGTTAGTTAATCGTTTTACACAATAGCTGTGCATAAATGTTCATTCACTTTACATCAAACTAAAATAGATGAATAAGCGTTTGCAGGGAATAAAGATCTTATACAAACTGCAAATATAACTACAATACAAGTTGAATCCAACAACAGGCCTCCAGGAAACTTTATCTAATTTCTAAGCTTTTCTCTTATTTTTAAGTCAAGGAAAGTTATTTCTCTAGTGTTTTAAGCCCTGATTTAAAAGAAGTGAGTGTGTTAGCACGTCTTTTCTTCTGACTCTTGAAACACTTAGTAGAACTCTTCCTGAGAACTCACGGTGTCTGGATGTTTCATTTTCAACTAGTAAATCTGAAATGTATTCAGGACGTATTGATAGACATGAAGTGAGATTTTGAAGATTTCACACACAGGCACTGCAGAAATTGAAGCTGGGGTGTAATGTGAGGGTAACCGTGTACTTTTCAATGTTGATTAAGCTTAGATTTTAGTTTATCTTCAGATATGTTTGATTCTATACAGCAATAAGTACATGTTTACCTTCATTATATTTCCCCCATGTGTCTAGTCTTAAATTTGCTAATTCATATGCAGCAATGATGAGTTATCTTCTAAATAATATATGTACTTTAAAATTTAAAGACGGTGTCTCCCGCTTTAACCACCAGGACCATAAAGTGGATGAAGATATGTAAATAGCCCTCTCCGTCTGGCACACACCCCCTTCTGCTGGTGGCTCTCTCTGGATGGTCAAGCATGACTTTTAGAGGAAGTGTTGCAAATTTAAAAGTAAAACAGGAAAAATGTACGGATCGAGATTAATATTATTTCCGGTTGAAACAAGTTCCTTCAAATTAAGAGCATGGACAAGACTGCATTTTTGAAAATACATAAGAATTGCGTCAAACCTGTTTTTATTGTCACATATAGCGATATCTACTGTTGGTGTCCTCTCTTGTAGGAACGACTGACTGAAAGTAATTGTTCTGATCATCCTGGCTTTTCCACGTCACTGTGATGGCATTACAATGGCTTGTATTAGTGACATCACGGGATCCCATTAATCACATTGCACTTTCTAATCAAATCCAATCAAAAGTATTTTATGCTAGGGTTTGTAAACCTGTATTACCAGCAGATCAATCTTTCAAACCGCCAAGCACATACCTGCATCACACAGCATGTCCTTCGCGTTAGATCACATACTTTTGTCGAGTTAATAGCAGGACACAATTAGTGTGCAACTGCTCAAAGAATTAGTTTAAATGTGTTGAACAAAAGCCATACACCCCAAAACTAGGTCACAACACTTCATTAATTGCGCCCATTTGTTCATGCTATTTCCAAGTTTGCTTTTCACTTTGTGTTAAAGTTGTAGCGCCGGCAGTGGTATTTTAATATTGGATGAATGAGATATATTTAATGCAAAGTGCATGTCTATTCTATTCTGTTCCCAAAACAAAGATCGAGATACAGAGTTCTAGCCATTTTTAGATCATAATCTATTTATTCACTTGAGAGATCAGACTATGCGAGCGTCACGCCCCTGCGTTTAAGCTTTTATTTTGAAAACATGGACCGGAAGTGTCGCTGTGACCACAGTGACGTGATTTTTTATGAAGCTAGCTGTGCGATTAGCCACGTCATATAAACTTGGTGCAGCGGCTCCGATACAAACGACAGGAGCTCACAGCTCTGGGGGGATTCGAGCTCATTTTACAGAGACGAGCTTTTGATTCGCTTCGCTCAGGTGCTGGCCGTAACTCTATGGAAAGATGTCAGACATCGGGGAGTGGTTCCGAAGCATCCCGTTCATCACCCGGTACTGGTTCGCCGCCTCCATCGCGGTCCCGCTTGTGGGAAAACTAGGGCTGGTGGACTTCAGGAACCTCGTCCTGTTTCCTGAAATGTTCTTCAGCAAGTTTCATGTGAGTTTGTCTGAAGCGTTGGCCGATAATGTTGAGTGTTTACTGAGGCGGCGAGAGAGTTAGCAGGTGGCTAGCTGGGCTCACGGAGCAGGCCGCGAGCTGCGAGCCAGCCAATCAGAGCGTGAGACGTAAAAAGCACTTCCGGTTGCTGTCAAAATGTTGTTTACCAAAATCTTACTGCACTGTACTTTTATTGCTGTAAAACAGTACTGACTGACTTCACTGCTGTTAGGTGGACAGTGTTGTTTTTGTTTACTGCACAAGGCAGAGACAGTATCTTAGAGCTTTTTTTCGAGGAGCCTCTTGGACTGAAATTAATCACAAATAGCGTGGAGAGGTTGTGAAAGGTTAGAAAGTCAGTGTAACCTGATCATCTCTGGACTAAATAGGTCTTTTATTGGAATGAATTCTTCGAATGAATATAACAGTATTTTACATAACATGACAATAATAGAAAGTAATACTAATCAAATATGTCTATTCTATTGTGTAACCATATTTGGATTTTCAAAAGGAAATACCAAAATAATACTCAAAGATCTTCTTCTTCTTTTGGATTTAATGGCTGTTTGCGTCCATAAAGTTGCATTACCGCCATCTGCCATTTTTTTGTTGCTGATGAACCAAGTATGGCTTCATTATTAAGAAGTTTTGTGGGTTAGAAGATAATAATTGGGTGTCAGTAGAGCATGGTGGAGCCTGCAGACCTCAGCCTGCGGTCATAACGTGAAACAAGACCTGGAAGTGAAGTTAGTTACAATGATGTTACCATGAAAAGCGTGAAAAGCAAAAATGACAATGGAAAACTGCTTCTAAATTATATATCCGACGCAGCTGACTGACAGCGGAGGAGCCCTGCAGGACTCTCGAGTCCACGATGGCGGATTAAATGATCTCGTTTCCTCCTATTATTAACTTGAGGGAGCGACTTGTATCGCTCCCACTCATTATTATCATTTTTATTCTCAGTAACCACTCCGTTAGCTCCGTGTTCACTGTAGATTTCAGAAAGCCAGTTCAGTGTCTCTTCCATCAATTCACACTCACAACCCAAGCTGTGCTTCTGTTGAACAGCCATAACAGTAAAAACATCATCTTGTAACAACTTTTGCTTTTTGAGAGAAAACTGTTAAAAAAAAAAAAAAAAAAACAAGTAGCTTTGACTCTTTATTTTAGCAGAAGGTTGAAGTTTGTCCTTGCATGTCTGAGTAATCATTACACTTTGTGGATGTTTAACCTGCAGACTGATCACAGTTACATCAAGATAAAAGTCTCATAATAGTCACACAACGTACAGCAGCTTGACGTCAGCTGACCTGAAGCTCTCAGCAAATCGGGGAAGGATGAGTAATCCTACCTGTAACGAGAGAGGTAAAGCTTACTGTAGAATAAAAAAAAAAAAAAAAAACATGCACCAGGCCGGTTGTGATCGGCGGAGAAAGAAGCAGCTCGGTGCTGATGATGCACAACAAATCATTTTGAAGTTGAATGCTAAAATCTGGCAGGACGTTTTTCCACTAAAACAGAATACATGTGGTCATTAAATCTAAATCCTAGTGACCATAGACCAGTAGCATGAGGCAGGGAAGAGATATGACATATTTTAAAGTAATCGGAAGGATTATATTTGTATTATTTGGTACTCAGTATCAGTAATCGGTGACTGCAAGTTCTCGTTCTGTAAAAAAAAAACCTGGTTTCACTGCATCCTGAAGCTGTGTGTGTGAATTACACTTGTGTATATTTGTTTCCTGACAATCAAGAAGAGGAGTGTTAATGTTGTGGTGAGCTTGAGTTTTGTAGTGTTTTGGTGCCGGGCAGTGTTGGTCCACATACAGTGGTCCTTTTGTGCAGCTGTTTGAGAATAGAAATGCTTTATTAATCCTGGAAGGGAATCCTTTAACCTCTTGGATTCAGAATGCTTAAATATCAAATATATCAGAATAAGAATTAAATAAGTAAATATGAACATGTACAAGGCTTAACGGTGACCTATATATGCATGAAGAATGGATTGAAAATGCAACAAAACATAGGAAGGGGGAAAAAAAACCTGAAACACAAAGGGTAGAAAAGCATTAATAGATTAAATACTAACGTATATTTAAATAGTTGTAAACTCAAACTACGTTGTCAATTATGTATCCCGTCATTTAGTCTTTTCAACATCTTAATCTTGACACTTTTATTGCGTCATTTTGTTTCCATTTGAACGTTTAATCTTTTCCTGGCCAAGCACAGTGCGTCGACATCTTTTCACAATAAAAGTCTCCCGTGTTCGTTTCAGCTCTGGAGACCGATCACCGCCACGCTCTATTTCCCCGTGACCCCGAACACCGGCTTCCTGTACCTGGTCAACCTCTACTTCCTGTACCACTACTCCACCCGGCTGGAGACGGGTGAGACCCTGCTGGACGTCCCCTCACTCTCTCTCTCTCTCTTCCTCCAGTCTGTTTTCCACTCGATTGCTGCCCTAAATATACGTTGGAGTACCTTTTTTATAATTTTATTTTTAAGAGTTGTGCCCAATGCTTCTCGTTAATTAATTTATTCATTTGTTCATGTTATGTCATGCCATTTCACAATATATATATATGTATATTTCTCATCCCTACATGAACAAAAAGGAACAGAGAGAAGATTAATCTTATCTGTTCCTACAAAATCAAATCAATACGATTCCCCATCGTTCCCCCCCGACGCCTCACCAGATCACAGAACCTAACAAAAAACCTCCTTTTGTCTTACAGTTCTACAGTTACAGTCGACTATTTTCAATTTTTTTCCTAATCTCTCATAATTTTCTCTTTGTACATTTTCTTAAATTTGTAAACACTTGAACAACATTTAAGTTCCACACTTAAAGAGTTCCACAGTTTTACTCCATAAACAGATGGACATTTCTGTTTCAAGCATTGTTCTGAAAATCACATTTTCTCCTCTGGCAAACGGTTTGTCCAACAAAATTACTTTGAACATCATTTGGCAATTTTTTTTTTGTTTTGCTTTCCACATAATCAAAATGTTTAAGTCGACAAGGTCCTTAACGTTAAGAAGTTTATTTTCAATAAATAAAGGCATATCGAAGAAATAATCGAAGCGGCGATGTTGCAGATCCAGAAGTCTGCATGGAAATGAAAATACAGGAGTTTTAACAAGCTCCGGTCAAGTCGAATGGCCTGAAATCAGGTTGTTAAAGTGATCAGACAGTCTTAATGTATGAATCAGGAAGTGGAGGAGTTCGGTCTCCAGCAGACGTGAACCTAATGAACGGATCCTCATGAAGGTCTGCAGGAAACTGAAGCCCCCAGCCTCTCTGGCGTGTCGGACCGGCGTTCAGTTCACCTCGGTGCTATCGTTTCATTTCTTTAGCGCTGCCTTGTGGCGACCCGGTAGATTAGTTTCCTCCCGTGGTTCCAACACGCTGCTCATCCTGCTGATGGCCTGGTGAACGACAGACTGCTGGACTTCTTAATATTATGTAACGCTCAGCGTTTCTCTGTTCTGAGCTACAAGTTTGGTTGGAGATGAAGAAGGTGTGTGTGTGTGTGTGTGTGTGTGTGTGTGTGTGTGTGTGTGTGTGTGTGTGTGTGTGTGTGTGTGTGTGTGTGTGTGTGTGTGTGTGTGTGTGTGTGTGTGTGTGTGTGTGTGTGTGTGTGTGTGTGTGTGTGTGTGTGTGCACTCTTGCACTTCCACTCTTGCTCCTCCACTTGCACACACACACACACACACACACACACACACACACACACACACACACACTCTTACCACCCTTCATGCATCTTGCTTCAGTTGAAATGACCACAACTAATTGACAGAACTGACGGAGCAGCCGAAAGAAACGACGTGGAAAAAACCCGCTGGCCGTAGAGACGAAACGTCCGCAGAACTGACGAGTGTCGACTGAGACGTGTTGACTAGCAAACGGACCAACGCTCTTTGTGAAGATGACTTTTTTTCCCCATCACCTCCTAGGAGCGTTCGAGGGCCGACCGGCGGACTACGTCTTCATGCTCTTCTTCAACTGGATCTGCATCGTCGTATCCTTTTTTTTTTTTAAATGGAGATTTCACAATAAAACAAGGCGTTTTAAAAAACCCCAAGTTAAATCACGGCGGGTCCGTCACTGCTGGCCTGCTTCCTGCTCCTCGCTCACGTCTCAATCTGTTTTCCTCCTGCTCTCCTTTCATCAGTCTATTCTCCTCTCTCTCTCTCTCTCGCTCGCTCTCTCTCTGCAGCAGTGTGCCATGTCAGGCTGGCTCTGTGCCAGTGGCCCAGTGTCCCCCCCCCCCCCCTGCAGAGCGGCGAAACCTAATCTAGGTCACATGCAGTACCAGCAGCACACTCCGGCCCGCTTCTACGGCACCGCGACGTCTCGCCGGGAGTTTCAGCCGTCACACTGGCAGCCTGTCTGCCACTTCCCTCGCCCCTGCCTCGTTTTACTGAAGCCGTTTTTAGCTCCGTCTGTGTGGATTTCATAGAAACTTCTTGGGTCACCTCAGATGACATCTTGTGTGTGTGTGTGGGTGTGTAGGGAGGGGGGGGGGGGAGTTGAAGAGAACTGCAGGGCTGATGGCATTGAGTTTGTCCTTGACTGAATGTGTAGATAACTGGGCTGCTGATGAACATGCAGGTGAGTCTCCTCCTCCTCCTCCTCCTCCTCCTCCTCCTCCTCCTCCTCCTCCTCCTCCTCCTCTCAGTGTCTGGAACCACAGCGTGACTCCTCACCTCGGCAGCCGGATCGTGAAGCTTGTGGCTCTTGTTTACTTCCCGTCGCTCGAAGCTCTTAAAAGGCCCGACGGTGAACAATCGGTTGCTTTGTGCTTCCAGCTGCTGATGATCCCTCTCATCATGTCGGTGCTGTACGTCTGGGCGCAGTTCAACAAAGACGTGATCGTGTCCTTCTGGTTCGGCACGCGATTCAAGGTAACGTGTTTTGTAAAGTGGCATTACAGCAACAAGGTACTGATTGATCGCTATAATGAAATTACAGCAGTATTTTCTATACTGTGAGTCAAAGTGAGTATAGAAATGAAGAGGAGGAGAAAAAAAACAGGCTATATTGGTTGTGCTGGTGTTCAAGAGTTATTTCTCCACCGTTCATGCGACACTCGTTTAAGGAACAAAAGATGAATTTATCTGCAGTTCCACTAAAATCGAGTTTTTCCACTCCGCTGCAGAACCGCCTAAAGGACTTCTGCGAAACGAAATTCTGCTCTGTGGCTTTTTCTTATCGGCAACGTTTTGTTTGTGTTTTCAAGTCAGACACAGTAACGATGGAGGTTTTTCCTAAAGTTCTCAGGCCGTCTCGTGGTTCCAGATGGTTTCTATTGACACGAAAGTTATTTATAAGTCACATGTGACCGTCCAAACAAGAAAAAAGAACAAGTTCCATTCCAGTGGCTTTTTGAACGTTTCAAGCAGTTTGAGCGTCGAGTTGACGGCGAACTTGGAACAGTAAATGATCTTTATATTTTGATTAAGTAGGAGCTGATTAATTCTGCTCTATATGTTTCACATCTACACCCAAGTAATCTGTTTGTACGACATCACTCCCATGTATTCTGTGCTGGTCTGTTCCAGGCTCATTACCTACCCTGGGTCATCCTGGGCTTCAACTTCATCATCGGCGGGTCGTAAGTACAAACCTGTGTGTGTGTGTGTGTGTGTGTGTGTCTGTGTGTGTGTGTGTGTGATCAGACCTTCTCTGGCTCCACCACAGGTTTGTGAATGAGCTGACGGGGAACCTGGTGGGTCACCTCTACTTCTTCCTCATGTTCAAATACCCCATGGACCTGGGCGGCCGAGCCTTCCTCTCCACGCCGCAGTTCCTGTAAGTTTTTTTTTTTTTTTTTTTATTGCTCGAGAATTTGCTTTAATCTATCCTTTTTTTTAGTTTTGAAATGAATCTCTGATTTAATTGCAAAGTACAAAATATGTTAAGTAATGATAAAAATGAAAATACAATGCTAGAAGCTCTTCAACATGGAAGATTTTCATAATTTCTAGAAATTCTGGTAGATGGTTCACGTTGCATGCGTTTCAATCAACACAAGAAACTGCTGTGAATTTTTCCAGTTTACTTTTGTTATACGACTTTTACCTCGAACATTGAGTTGTTTCTTTTGTGTTTATTTTTTAATAAAAAAAAAAGAATGACATTTTTAAATACTTTACAGTCATTCCAATTTGCTTTTATAGAGAAACTAGAAAAGCCCAACATATCCACATGAGCAAGCAGGTGTGTTTGCGACTGCGGAAAGGAAAAACTCCCTCTAACAGGGAGAAACCTTTGCAGAAACCAGACTCAGAGGTGGCGGTGTGAGTTTTTTACCGCAAAGTCAACACGCCAATATTGTGTGTTTCTGATGGCGCGAGTTGCACTTAACGCCGTTTCTCCGGTAGTTTTCAACCTGCTGGATGTGAGGAGTGGTGTTTTCTGTGCCGAGGCTCGTTTTGTTGAAGGTTACTTGTAAAATCCCCAAAAAAGGCCGTTGTGTAAATAATCTGGATTATTTGAGTGTTTAAATAAACATTTGTTTACCCAGCTCAGCATATAACAACATATCTTCATGAAGAAAAAAACAAACGCATGAGAATTGTGCATTTTACTTCAATAATTTGTGTAAAACGGCTCAAAACCAAAACGACGAGCTTAATTAATGCCGAACGAGCGAGAACTGGACACGAAATACAAGCCGCTGTCTCGACCTCGTCTCGGTTTGCAGGTCACACATCTTTTCAGTGGATTTAGTGAAGGACACTTTGGAGGAGTTTTTTTTTTTTTCCCCGTGAAGTTTTCTGTCCCGATGCTTCTCTTTTCTTTTTCTTTCTTTCTTTTTTTTTTTTTTTTAAAGCCTGTTTGCCAGCTGCCTCCGCCATCTTGCAGAAAACATCGACTGCTGTGGCGCAAAAACAAGACCAACTACTGGATTCCAGCCATGGGCGGCTCATTACTGCCACTAAATTAGGTTTTTTTAAATCCATAACCCACTTTAATTGATTTCCAGTCTACGTGGTGATCTGTCCATACGAGTTGTATTCCAACAGCACCCACTAGTGGTCCAACATGAAAACTACGTTGTTTTTGCCGTCTAATTGTGGAACTTTACTGAAAGGAAAGCGTTAAAAACGACGAGTGTTTCCGCTTGAGACTGAAAGCAAATGAGCTGAAATGCGTTTTTCTTCTTGGAATCTCACATTCACCTCCTCCTCCTCTTCCTCCTCCTCCTCCCAGGTACCGGCTCCTTCCCAACAGGAGGGGGGGAGTGTCGGGCTTCGGAGCCCCTCCCAGCAGGAGGCCCGCTGCCCAGGAGGCTGCGGGCGGCGGCGGCGGTGGAGGAGGAGGTGGAGGAGGAGGAGGACGCCACAACTGGGGGCAAGGAATGCGCCTGGGGGACGAATGAGGAGTCGTCTCTCCTCCCAACGAGTTGGAATCACGAAAACGCTGGACAGTGGATGCTTCAGGTTGAAATGCTTGCTTCCTCACATGTTTTGTGTGTGTCGTCCCCCCTCCCCCTCTTAAAAAAACAAAAAAAAACAGGCTGTTTTATTTCATTTTTAATATTAAAAGACACGACGGGATGAAAGGAAGCAAACATTTGAACCAGGTCTGCGCCGCCCTGCAGGACTCTCGCCGTCACTACGACTGCGGATGTGTCCATGTCACGCAGATGGAAAATACCAATAAATTCTGTTTTCTTTCTGTGATAACTCTTAATCTGCCCCCCCCCACCCCTTCTTTCCTGTCCCTCCCTCCCTCCTCCCTCCCTCCCGGCGTTCAGCCTGTCAGGATGGGAGACGTCGCAGCTGCAGACCAGCACACTGTCGGTTTTTTTTCCCTTCACGTGTTCCTCCGTCTCTGCGATGCCATATCAGATTACATTGTAATTACCAGCGCACCGGGAGCGCCCTCCCGGCCGCCCCTCTGTACGGCGCCGGCTGCTTCCAACAGCTCCGCCTCCAGGTCTGGACTTACATGGGTGTGGAACTACAGACCTGGATCCATCTCAGCTGTAAGGCCTTCTGAAGAGGTCGAGATGGGATGTTAAGTCTCTTTTTTTTGTGTGTGTAAATATAACAATTGTTTACTGAAAGGATGACGGAGTCTTGTGTGTGATTTGTATTTACTATGAGTGAAAAATCATCAAAAAGAGCAAGAGGTCAACCGTTCAATCGGATGTGGGAGAATTTCTCATAACGTTTACCTGTCACAGTCCTATATATACACTATATTTCTATAAGTATTTGCTCGATCACTTCCATGGTCGTGTATAAAGTCAATCACCTCGGCATGCGGATTAATTCGTCAGTGAGAGAACGTCTTTCTCAGCTCGGTGAACTCGGTACAGTGATTTAATGGTTACCCGTGCGATAAGTCCAGCCGTGTAATAAATAAACTGTGAGTAGTGCCGTGACGAAGTGAAGTGATTGGGAGCCAAGCCAGGGAGGAGAATCACAGCAGGTTCGGCAGATGCTGCGAGACGAGTCGAGTCAATAGATGCAAAACTCCCAAGCGTCCCGTGATCTTCAGCTGCAGTCCTGCTGGAGACGACCAACTTCGGGAAAAGTACATTTTTCCTAAACCCGCTTGTTTGGCGACAAACAAGATACCGACAATATAGCTAAATCCCGCAATATTTCTTGTAGCTGAACCAAACACTTCAGCATTTCTGCTAGTTTATGTAGCATCTGTCATAATTCCTTAAATATCAAGTGCAAATCTTTCAATATTCATAACTTTACTGCTTTCAAACCATCAGATCTTGTGTTCATGTCAACCACTGCAACACGACGTAGACTGACATGAGGACTGTAGAGGCAGTGGCTGATCGTTGGCCACAGAAAATCTGTGTATGAAGCGTAGAAACACCATAAATGTGTTTTTTTGTCAGAAGTGTCTAACTCAGGGGTGTCAAACACACGGCCCGGGGGCCAGAACCGGCCCGCCAGAGGATCTAATCCACTGTGATTTTTTTTTTAAAGTATGAAAATGAAAACGGACAGAGGCTGATCTAAAAACACTAGATTGTCAAAAATGACATTGAAAACCACCCTTGGTCAGAATTTGACCCCCGACATTAATGCATCTGTGGAGGTCACATGACGCAAACACCTTTCACAATAAAACAATGAGTCCAATTTATGCGAAATTTTGGGCACGTAAACTCAAAACAATTTCCAGATGACAAATTGTTTTAATCCTGAATAAAAATACGATATCCAGGGTTTTTTGTTTTTTTTTGCAATTATATCAGATTTCCTTTAATATGTATATTTCAGAATAAACTGGCAAATTCTTGCAGTTACAAAAGGATCAAAAGAAGGAAAGACTTTGCATTTGTCCATATCTGCAGTTTAACATGTTACGTTTGACTCGTTCGGCCCTCCAGCGGTCAGATCAGGTTGATGTGGCCCCTCAACTAAAATCAGTTTGACACCCCTGGTCTAACTCCATGTGTGTTGTCAAAATAGTCCCCCCCCTTTATATATGGCACTATACTGTAATATGCATTCTAAATTCTATACTAAACTACACTTTCAGTTTTCATCCTGAGAACTAAATAACACACGTTTGTGTTCCCCGAAAGTCGTTAATGACGCGGACCAAGAGGCAGGTTTACAGTTGGTTGTGTTTTTATTGAGTTACAGCAGACCTAATGTAGAAAAAAAAAAAAAAAAAAAAGAAGAAGAAGATGCAAGCGGTACTCCGAACTAGCCAACCAAACGTACAGTATTCCAGATACTTGTCTGGACAAACTAAAGCAGCAGCAGCAGCAGCGACACACATTCAGCCTGCAAACAGACACACACACCTGCTGGAAACGTCTCTGCCTGAACAAATACTGCCAATTGTGACCCAGAAAAACCCTCAGACATCCCTTTTTGAATCACGTCTGGCGAGGAGTCCCAAAAAAAATGTTTTTTTTTGAAATCATGGAAAGAAATGACTAAAAGCACATGCAAAGAAGAAAAGCAGCTCATGACAACTTTGGCTGCCGTGACATTCCAAATGCTTCGACGCCGCGTGTTTCCAGCTTTATTTGGTCATCTGTCTCTCAGACATTCATTTAAAAAAAAAAAAAAAAAAACCCCTCGACGTGTCGGTGCAGAAGTGAAACCACTGAATGGAAGAACCCATCTGAATTTAAAGGAGAGAAGAAGTGGCGTCCACGGCCTGGCGGCAGAGCGGAGATCGGAAATGGCTCAAATAAAAACATCATCACGCGTAGAACTCCTCCCTTCCTCCTCGACCTGTACGCTTGTTTGGCGTGTTTCGGGTGAGAACATGAGAAGCCGGACGAAGAGTCGTACGAGGGCCGCCGGACGTCCCGTTTCAGCCAGCGAGGTGCCGGATCGAGGCGGACGAGAAGCGCCGGCGGCTTCTAAATGTGTGTGCTCATTGACACGCCGTCCAACACGTCGTGTTCACTCTGCGGCGTCTCTTCTTTCACTCCCCCACCCCCCCCCCCCCCTAGCACTTGTGTGACATTCCCACCTTCACCACTGTAACTCTACGAGGGTGATTTAAGGTGACGCTGCAGGAGGAAAGACAAACAAACAAACAAACAAACAAAACAAACAGACCATTTCCGAACAGTTTTGGGACGAACCGACCCGGTATGAAAGTATCTACCACTAAACACAGCGATTAATGCAAGTGCCATCGGCGTCTACTCGCGGCGAGCAGCGCATGTGGGATTTTTGTCATCTTTTTTTCTTTCTTTTTTTTTTTTTACTCCAAAAAAATAGGGCTGATTCTCAGCAAATAACCGACTATAATACACTTTGATTTTAACATCGATGACACGAACGCAGAAAACATTCCATGTTCCGGGCAAGAGTTCATCTTTCTTTAAAAAAAAAAAAAAAAAAAAAAAGTAACAAATCATGCCCTCACAGTAAAACTATACAAACTTTTTTTTTTTTTCCTTCTGTAATACAGAAAATTATTTACACAAGTGTTTCTTGAAGAAAAAGACGGAGGGAAAAAGATGAAGAAGAAGAAGAAGTAGAAGTAGAAGCGTAGCAGTAAGAACAATGCATCAAGTCCAGCTTTGGCACTCCTCTTAATGTCAGTGCGTTAACAGTGAAGCTCCGCCCCCTCGGCGACGGCGCCGCGACCCACGTCACACGCGTGTCACTGGTTTCGTCTTTGTTCGTCCCGAGTCGCCTGGCGGCGGCCGGACCCCCGGCTTGAAATGATTTGATCCCATCTGGAAAAAGGAAACGGGAGGTTTAAAGGCCTGGTGAAATATAAAACACTACTTTGCAAAAAAACGATAGTTGGGGTTCTACTTATAAGGTTTCTCCGACTCTGCCCCACCACTGTTGTCGCATAACAAAGTTATTTCAATTTTGAATCTCCAGCCGAGGAAGTCGGGGGAATCCTTCTTCGTGGGCGTGATGTCACGAGTTGTGCAGATCTCCATCTGTTGTGTTTATATCGGCTTGTTTCCCTCTTAAATATCGACGTTTTTAGTGTTTTGAAGTTATAGTCGGCGTTTTATGAGCCTTGGGGAAAGATTGAGCCTGGAAGAGACCAGAGAGGAGAAAAGGAGCACGGGCGGCGGGAGTGGCTAGCTGTTAGCTCGCCCACTAGCCGCTAGCCTTCATCAATCACTGGATATGAAACGCCCGATGATGATAAAATATCGTTAAATTCAGCCTCTTCGTCGTCAAAACTCTGATCCTCCATAATGTAAACACAACTTGGGCGTGTGCACAACTCGTGACGTCACTCTATTATTGTCAGAAGCTCCGCCCAGCAGCAAAAATAGCGCTGTTTATCGGCTATTTTCTTGCAGATTGCCGTGTTTTAACATTTTACCTTTCGGCCAGTTAGCATAAAAAATGTCCCTAGAAGCCAGAGTGTTTTGGAGGTCGAATTTTCATTTCACTAGGACTTTAAAATCTGCACTTTACGGGACAATATTGACCGTTTTACTCTCTCCGGCACGAAGGAGAAATCCTGGAAAGCGTTTTGACTGACGGCACAGCGGCCTTCCTGTGATCTTAGCCGCGTGCGTCCACATGCTAATGGCGGCGTGTGCCATCTCGGCGAAGGACCAATCAGAGGGTAATTACATGCTAATCGCTGCTTCCCGGAGCTGAAGGCAGCAGCTGCGGAGCAGTAAAGGAGCAGTTCGCCACCTCTTTGTGTTTCACGCGAGTCAAGACGGCCAGACTTTTAATCACCGGCTGACGGAGACCTGCTCCGTTACCCAACATGCTCTGAACACATCAGAGCACCGCGTCCTCAATTCACCTGCAATTAGCGCACCCGAGGCCATATTTTCCGTCTTAACAACCGGCGTGGGGAATAACACGTTATCACGCAACGCCGGAACTAAAATCCCACTTCTAATAAACCCTGTTACTGTTGTGATTATTGACAGTAATTTCTCTGTGTGAGAACAGGAGAGCAGAATGATTCCCTGAACCGACTCAGACCTCAGCCGCTTCTTCTTCTTGTCGTGAGATTATTGACCAATTTTTCTTTCAAAAGCGGTTAAAATCCAGATTATAGAGCCTCTTTCCTCCCACTAAACGGAACTCAACCAATCAAACCACGAGAAAAGTTTGGTTGAAGAGTCTTTCATACATTTTTAAATGGAAATAAATTGTATCCAGTGCACTTATAGTTTTACTATATATCTAACTTTATATTTGAAATATATTGTTGTTTCGCGAAGCAATAACTTGAGACGCGATACATGATGCTAATCAACGCCTGTGAGCTGAATCCAATGATTCCTGGTGACGGATTTATTTATTATTGCGGATTATTTTGTGACATGCGCTCATTTCTATCTTTTTAAGAAATATCAACAAACTTAAGTAAATTCTTTCAACTGATAGTTTGGTCATTTGTCCCCGATTCCACTTACATTAATAACTGACAAATTACTCATTTATATTAATACATTATTTTTTAATAATTCAATAACTTTAATTCATTAATCTATCACTTCCTATAATTATTAATGCGTAAAATTACCATTCATTCCAATCAATAACTTCAATTCTTCATAAATTATCGTTACATCGTGTGATGTAAAAACATGAGTCGGGTTGATTAGAAGGATGAAAATATAATAAAGAGTCACTCAACTCTCCGTTTGACCACCGCTAATGTCGCTCCATGTTTTACTAAACCTTGAGGCAGTTTAAAAAGTCAAAATACATCTGAAACCGCCTCTTCACTTTCCCCTCGGTTAGAATTAGAGATAAATTAGAGCTAAACGACCCACCGTCAACCAGTGACCCTCCCCGGCTGCTCCAAGGTCACGACCTCGGTGTCCGTGGCCGTCCTCTGCTTCTCCACGCCTTCGCTCTCGTCTCCCACGGCCACCGTCACTTTCACCCACCTGGCAGGGAAACGCCGTTCAGACACACAAGCGGAGATCAGAACCGACCGTTTCCCGCTTTGTGCTCGGCAGCGTGACGAGCCGCCGCCGCTCGCTGCGGTCATACTGTATTTTTAGCTCCGTTTTAATGGAAAACATCTGAAAAATAAACCTTTGGATTATTTCCCTTTGCTTCCCCCCTCCGTCTCCACACCCACCTTCCTTTATCGGCCGTACTCGAGCCGGTCTGGTCCTGCCGGTTCCTGCTCAGGTCCGTCACGGCCGGCGTTAGTCTGTCGGTCAGCCGCTGGACTTTGGGCTGCTCGGACAGTTTGGGGATTTCCCTGGCCGCCGCCGCCGCCGCCTTGTCCACGGCTTCCTCCACTGCACACCACAACAAGTCGCCACGGGGGTTAATGGAGCGCGTCTCACCGTCGCTGCCACGCCGGGCTCGCTTCCAGATCTCACCTTTCGCCGCCTTGTCCGCCGGGGAAGCGGCCTGGTTCTTCTCAGAGCTCTGCCCGTTCTGCTCCTGGCCCGCCTTCTCCCGATCCGGCGGGCTTTGCTTGAGGGAGCCGTCCATCCAGTCCAGAGCTTCGCCGCTCTTCAGAGCCGAGCGGTGCTCCTTGAACCAGCGGACGATGTCGGTGCGACCCAGGCTGGTGTGGACCTCCAGCTGGCTGTACTCGTCGGGGGACGGCCACTGAGTCCGGCAGAACATCTGTGCAGAGCAGAACAGGCCGACATTTTACACCACAGGGACAGAATTCAAAATCCCCCCAAAAATAAAAAAAATAACAAAGCAAGTTACAGATTAAGAGCTTATGAACTAAATGGTACCAGCGGAGCCCAACATGTGACACATTAAGCACATTTTAACAGCGGCGCGTCGTCTGCATACCAGCACATCACCTCTCCGTCATAAATCACAAAGCCGTGGATGTTCTTTACAGGTTCGAAAGACAGAATGAGAATATGAAGCCTGAGGGTTTTATCAATCTTACAAATGGGAAAAAAAGCAAAGAATTCTGAAAAAGGGTTTATTTTTGTAGCTTGAATGTTTGTAAAACTTCACAAGATCGCACATTGATTGCTTTCATTCATTTATTTGAAAAATGGAAGAAACCAAAGTGGAGATTGATGTGATTATTCCACCCAACTTCTGAAATGTGTGCAATTTAAATTATATCCATCTGACCAATCCTATTCATAAAGAGACACACAGTGGTGACCAGTTAATTAGATCCTCTATCAGAACTATCAGGACGAGTAACCAACATTTGATGAAGATAAAATCTTCAGTTTGATCATTTTGCTATAAAAAAACCCCCCAACAAATTAATAAATCATAATGTAAAAAAGAAAAGTTCAAAGTTTAGCCTGACATTTTGCTAATAAGACTCACCGAGGTGTTTTAAAAGATAAAAACAGAGTCCTGCTGAGGCTAAATCCATCCTGGCCGAGCTGCCAGCAGGGCTCCTGCTCAGAATGATTTATGACTCGTCTCCCTACCCGGACCAACACAACAGGTATGCAGCAATATGTCAGCGCCGACACGGCCGACACTGAACCGCTCCGTTTAACTGCAAACTGGTTCCCGCTGCGTTTTAACCATCAGAACCTGGAACATATTGGTAAACCTTAATCACGACACTGCAAATAAACAAACAGCGGCTCTGCTCGTGAGGTGCACAGAACACAAGCTTTCACAAACTGCGTGAACAAATACAATAATCATGTAAAAATGTAGTGATTGGAACTTCTGCAAGAAGATAAAAGCCATTTGTATATGCTTGTAGTTTTTCTCAGTGCTTGTGCAGAGAATACCTGAAGAAAATCACTATATTTTCACAAAAAACAAACTATTAGTACAAAAAAAAAAAAAAATGCCGTCTCAACATAGAGCCAATTTCAATTAAATCTTTTTTGTGCAAAACACAGTGAAATGTCCAAAACACTTCTCTTATAGCTGTTGTATTATGGATGTTTTTACAAACTACATACACACACACACTCCATGAATCTCATACATTATGCCTATTTCCCGTAACCAAACCTGCAAAGAAAGAATCTATTTCTCAGAAATGCAGTTTTATTTATGCGTCATTATATTTTCAGCTGAAGTTATTACATTTTAAGAGGAATTTCTAAATGCGACTGCAACAATGGATCAAATAGATTATTGCACTACTGGCAGGCAGTTTGGATTCCTTTCTGCCGCTCACATGCAACATCAGTCCAACAGCTTTCCTTTATTTTTCCACCACATCGAACTTCCTATTGTAAGGAAATACCCCATCATATCATCTATTCACCACTGGATTCCACCATGGGGGGGGGGGGGGGGGGGGGGGGGGGGGGGGGGGGGGGGGGGGTTTAATCTATTACTGCAACAGCCAGCTAATGTGAATAGATTAAAAAAAAAAAAATCTGTAAGAAATTAAATTGTTCCCAGGAGTGTTTTTCAACACAGTCAGACATTTTCCTCCCTCTATATCTTTGCACAAATAGTATTTGTGCTTATTAAGGCCGCACTGTGTGTGTGTGTGTATGTGTGTGTGTATAAACCTGAAGTCTGGGACCGTCTTACCCAGAATGCAGTGTTTCAGCACCTGCCCTCAGTTTAGCGAACAAAAACAGACACTGGATCCGTGTCGCAGTAGATTTTCTCCAACAGAAGCGTTCAGGCCTGACCTGCGGCTGTGCTTGGATTTAAACGCTCCTCCCATCAAAACGGTGATTAAAAGATAGATTTCCCCCCCCCCCCCCCCCCTTCTTCAAATCAATTTCTCAACTTGTGGTTGTTATCATGCTGCACGTAAACATCCACTTGGTAGAGTTTCAAACTGACAGGTAAACAGCTACTTGGACGTTTTATGATTTACTGATAAGATACTGTAAATCAGTCATCAACAGCTTTTAACAGTTTATAATTGATAATGACAACTAGAGCTGCACATATATTGCAAATCTATCGATAACTATCACAACACACAGAGCTGTCATATATTATGCCTCCATGCAGTGTGTATTTGTACGCCGCCCCGGACCCCTCATGTGATATGAAAATATAAATTGTTGCCACAAATTAACATTTCGTGGCCTCGAAATTCAAATTTCAGGCCTTCAAATATCATTTCGTGGCTTCAGCCGTTTAAGATGTGAAATTATCGGCACTTTAGAGTTGAATTCATTATTTAAACAAATGGTATTTATATCAGGCTTAAGTGCGTTTATATCATAAACCTGTTTGGGGACCAGGAGCAGTCTAGTGTTCTATAGAGGAGAAGTATAATATACTTCCACCGTTCCCATTTTAACTGTATTGGACTTTTGGACACTGGGAGCAACGTCGCTAGCCAACCGGCTAGGTGGTCTGAGTTAGCGACAGTAGCTAAGGGGGAGGCGGGGGCTTAGTCAGAGGTTCATGTGAACTATAAAGAGCTCCACGAAAGAAACAAAGTAGAGGAGAAAACACACAAAGTCACAAAACAAATCTGTTGTCGTTTATTCGATTCAGTTCTAAATATTATAAAAAACAAACCGGAGACCGTCTCTTTTCCGGTATCTCGACTTTTTAATGCTGCAGAGCAGCTTCAGCCTGTTCTTCCTCCTCCTCACCCCCCCCGCCGCTCTGCCAGTAAACAGGTACATGTTTATCTTTCGCCTTCCCTCATGAACCCACCTGGATTCTTAACGTGTCCGACGGGGAAGACAGGAAGATTTGTCTTTCCAACGCGGCACCAATAGAATCACACCAGCTGAAAGATGCTCTTATTACTTTAAATAAACAAACATAAGCTAAACAATCAGTCTCAATGATCCAACAGACGTAAGAGGCTGTTGGAAAGCGGCGGCAGGGAGTGTCCTCCCATGTCATTTTATTTCTGATTATAATTTTGCCACAAAAGAGGGAAAGTGAAAATGTCCCACCTCCCTGCAGTTTAAATTACGAAAACACGAAGGTTTACATTAGCCAATAACAAAAAGGCGCTCGCACGCACACAATCAATCAGCGACAGAAACAGACATTATACGTCGCAGTTTCCTTCAACACCTTTAAATAGAAGTGCGTTTTTAAGGCGCACCTCCAGGTGAAGTTTGTACGACATGCTGGGTTTATAGTACAAACAAAGAGGGCAGTGGTACAGCCTGCAGCGTGTTGTGCAGCGTGCTACTTGGAGGCTTTTTACCATCTGGAATAATTGAATGACGCGTCTACAATGGAAGAAGAAGTCGTTATGTGTGTGTGTGAGTCACCGTGCTCAAGATTCAGCTCCACTTGATTTATCCAGTCGGCGAAATCTACAAAGACTCCACATATTATCCAAGTGTCAAAACAACTTAAATATACATTTCTATCTACTGAAGGTATAATAGGGAAACTTCAAATCTTAACTGCATATTCGTTTAGCAGACATATAAGCAGTTGTGCAAGAAATATGCAGCTCCTTTAAGAAGAAAAGACTTGACTGCAAATTAATCCAGCATTAAAACCAAACGTACAGAGGAGGAAGTGTGTAATACAAGACACTTACGTAAAGTACTTCAGTTGGAAGCGATGGGCCAAATACACAGAGGTAAAATGACCTGAGTCAGTATTTTACCCACAGCTGCTGGATTAATATTACTGCTGCAATTGATATACAGTTTAAGTCAAAATTAATATCCCCGGCCCCCGATGACATTTACATTTTTATTAAAGAAAATTCCCAAGTGGTGGTAACCAGATGGAATTTTTTTGGGGAATAAAATTGAGAACCTGGTCGTTTTTGTGAAATAATTTTTGTCTCTGTTTGCGAAGTAAAAATAACGTAAGCATCTAGGAGAAAACTAGATTGTTTGGAAAGAATGTGTTAAAAATACATTGATCTGTTTCACAACTCTTAGGAATTTTTGGAATAAAAATATTAATTACATGGGGGCGTTGATAATTTTCATTTGTATGTTATATTTGACTACTATATAAAATATATATGCAGCGAAGCATCATGTACGCTGAGAACCACAAACTCTGAAACACTCATGAGCCTAAGAAAACATGTTTTCTACATAAATAATAGCAGCGCTTTAGCTATTGCATGGAGGGTTTATAATTTGCGGCACCTTTTACAAACCGTCATCAGATACACAAACAGTGACTTTACGTTATGCGCAGAAGAAATAGAAGTCAAGGTGTTTTAATGCGAGCCACCGTTGGCGTTACCCAGCTTCAAACGACAAATAACCCGAGGCGCAGGTGTAACATGTTGTTATTGGCATCATCAATAAACGGTAGTTGCGTCGGCGGCGAGCGCAAACAAGGAACCACACATTCATACTTTATTCTGGAGAATGAAAAGCAGCCACTAACCTTCGCGTTCGAGTTAAATGACAGATTTTGAAAAGAAAAACCTCCGAAAAACTGAAACTGAAACTCTGCTGGTGAGATGTGATCGGGAAAAAAAAGATCCAATAAAAAATTCCAAAGATCTGAACCTCATAAATTGAAGAGTTTTTACAAACATGTTTACCTGATGTCCTGCAGAGGTCAGGAACTTTTTACCAACGAAAGAGCGGCGGTAGATTAAGATGCGCCCGCAGAGTTACGGCTTTTTTTTTTTAGGAGCGACTCTGCACTGAAAGAGAAGAGTCTTTTTGAAAGCTCGCCATTGAAGAAAAAGCGCTTATTGACTTTGAGTTTAGTGAGCCAATAGAGAGACAAAGCGGAGCCGCGGGGTTGCAGACCCCTGCAGACCCCCGACGAATGCGTCACATCGGGGAAGCAGTTTTATTCTTTATAAGATGACCCCTGCTTGCAGTGTTTTTTTTAAAGTTTCCTTTTATGTGTGCTTCAGCGACAGATAAATGTTTTACGACTTAGTTAAAATTGTGTTTTTGTTTGTTTCTTTGCTGGGCTACAAAAAGCCCTCCAAAATCCACGGGTCTGCACGGGAAGCTTCATTTTAAAATTCACTGACTGACCAGTGGTCTCCTCGCCGAATCGCCCTGCATCGTTTTAAAAAACAAACAAAACAACAAGTAGACGGGCGTCCGTCGGCTTCTCTTACCTCTCTGAGCAGCGTGAGCGAGCGTCCGGCGAGGGGGGCGGGGCTGGCGGAGGCCGTCAGCACGGGCGGGTGCGGCGACGAGGAGCCGGACGACGTGAGGACGGGCGGAGAGGCCGAGGCGGAGTGGGTCGGCGGACGGGGGGGCGGCGGCGGGGAGGAGGAGGAGGCGGCGGCGGCCAGCACGGGGGGCGAGGACGAGGAGGAGGACGAGGAGAGGACGGGCGGCGGGTGGGAGTTTCCGTTGAGCAGCGCCGCCGGCCGGTCCTCCGCGCTCTTTGACGTCATGCTGAGCAACGCCCTCTCCATGTTGTCCCTCAGCGCCCGGCGCTCCGAAAACCAGCAGTCCACCTCCGTCTTGGACAGCCGGGTCTCCAGAGACAGCTGGTCTGCAGCGGAAAAGGTCCAGAAGATCAGCGGAAACCCGGGAATTGAGACTCTCTCCGGGGGGGGGGAACTTGGAAATGGGCTCATTAAAAACATTTCAGCTATTCCTGTCATGCGGCGCCCACCGGAGACGGGCCGCAGCTCCGGCAGGGGGAAAGAAAATTAAGCCGCCCGCTGTTGAACTAGTATAAATAGAAGAAAACACTACTGGATTTCTTCAAGCAATTTAAACATCCCAGGTTTTAAAAGCGAGGATACGGAGCCCGGCAGGAACGCAAACCGCTGCTTAAATTGGCCGACCGGTCCGCACTCGTTTATTCACACTTCACTTCTGAATAAGTCGTTTCAAAGTAGGTGTAATCACGTTTTATTTCTCCGCATCTCAAACGGCGTCATTTAATCCCGAGCAGAGGCTTTTGTGTTTGTGCGTCATTAGTCGTCGATCTGCAGCAGGAAGAGTCCACTGCATTGATCCAAAACTCAAATCTGAGTGTTTTATTATCCTGAATGATGAGGAGAAAATTAACTTCACTGACAAACAAATCTTATAAACATCTTCTTTCTCGTGGTGAAATCCTATGAACACACATGTGTTGTTGGATTCATTCCTGTAAATTTTGGTCTCAGCATTGTCTTGACAGACTGTCGTATACGTTCTAGACATCTCTCTCTGTCCCCCTGCTTAAATATGTTTCCTTGACAGATTGATTGATTATTTATTTATGCTGTGACCGACTATATACATGAATAAACACTGGGCAGCGACAAATGAATTGCTGATAAATAAAGTTTTCTGAACCGACCACCTGTTATCAGGTATTATAAAACGTGACGTTTTCAGCTGCATGTGCTCCTATGAGGGGATTTTCACAGAAGTATTTTTAACATTACACCTCCTGCGTGGGACGTTTCCTGTCCTGATTGCCGCAGACACGCTTTTGTCCTCATCTGCTCAGATGTTAAGTTTCATCAAACGCTGCACACTGCAGCAGATCAGCCTTTTCTCACGTCACTAACTCGTACATACGCACTTCAACACGCTGGACTCTCTATAGCAGCGACACGATGGGTGTTTTCTTCCCGCAAAAGCTGAGAATTAAAGTCCTCCAGTCAAAAGAAACATTTCAGTGGTTATAGATTTTTTTTCCACATCTCTCTGATGAATGAGTCGCCATTTGTTTGAACCAGGAAGGAGATGTGGAAAACACGTAGCCCCGCCCCCCCCAAGGTTGTGGTTCAGGGGCTCAATAGCCTCAGACAAAATTTCAATGTTCATTTTCTTCAATCTTTATCACGATATTAATCATCTGATGACACGCACCGCAAGCCTGGACACTTTCCCTCCCAAAAGCTGAGTCATATACATCTGACAAATTTACCGAGCTCTGCCTCCGTCGGCGAGCTGCTCCTCTGGAAGCTCTCCTCCAGCGCCTTCAGCTGCTCCGACGACTTCCCCTTCACTCGCTCCAGCAGGGGGAACTGGGTGGGCACTGCTTTCTTCACGGGGCCGTCTTTCGGGGGTGGCGTTACCTCGGCCTTCACCAGCACCGGCGGCGGAGGAACACCTGCAGCGCAGGATTCCAAAAAAAATCAACACAGTGCAGACAAGAGATTGGACCAATGTTAAATGCGCTCAATTCAAAGACGCCTCGACCCGCGTGTGGAGTGCGACCGTTCACGCACCTTTGAGATTGAGGAGCCTCTGCTCACTGAACCACTTCTTGATCTCGCCTCTGGAGAGGCCGGTGGTCTCAATCAGCCTGTAGATCTGCCACAGAGCAATACATGCAGACAAGAGACAGCTGTGGCTGCAGAAAACGCAAAGGCTTCAACATTGAATTAGAACACAAAAAAACAAACAAACCGTGTTTTCCGTCAACTGTGTCACCCAAAAAAAAAAAAAAAAAAAATCCTTTCACTCACTTAATCTTACCTCATCTTCCTCGGGGAAAGGACACTGTGTGTAGCTGGACCTCAGAACCATCAGCTGCTCGGCCGTTTTGTTGGGGTCCATTGTGAAATTCAGCACTTTGGGTGATGCCAGCTTGGAGGGGGCCGCGGGCGCAGAGATGGTCTGGATGATGGAGGGTCGTTTACTCTCCGTGGCGATGGCGGGAGAGGGCAGGGGTCGCTTCAGAGACTGGGCCACCTGCATGGAGGCACAGCTCAGATCACGCGGCCAAGAAAAAGAAAAAGAAAAACGAGTGCGCTAGCACGTTAGCACACCTCCCGTGCCCGAGGCCTTCGTACCTGGCTCGTCACCGTGAGCGCCAGCGGGGCACACGTGACGGTGGAGCCGTTGGCCACCGGCGTCAGCACCAGGCTGGTCTGGCCCAGGAGCTGACAGGGGAGGGACTGGAGGACGGGGGGCTTGGAGGCCGGGGTGTGCGGCGGCTGGTTGGCGGACGACTTGGAGTTCAGCTGAGGTGTGACCACGGTGAACGTCTGAGGCACGGAGGAGATTGTACCGTTGAACATTTTCTTCCTGGCTTCTTCCACCTGTCACAGAAGGAACGGATGCTCGTCATGTTTATAACCTCGAAATTGTGGTTAAAGCAGGTGGCTTTACTCATATATTCTGAGATTGCCCAATAGTAAAGAGTTTTCTTTGATAATGTGAGCAAAAGGAAAGACGTAAAACTGAGGAAATTGTACTGCGAGTTCACTGTTCTTAATTAAATTTGCTTTAAGAAAGTATCTATAGTCTCTTTGATATGTTCACCATGTTTGATGGTTTTGTGGCCACTTGCAGGCCAGTTTAGGCCCACAGGCCTCGTTTGACACCTGCAGTAGATACTTGGGGGTCCGGCTTTAAATAGCAAGCAAAGTGACAACAACATCTTGGCTGACGCCTCAAATTTAACCTGACATCATGAGGGAGGGAGAGAGAGAGAGAGAGCATGTAAAACAGGGTTGTTATGGAAAAAACAACAGTGAAACTACAAACATTTGAAACAAGATGGAAACAAGTGAAGGTAATAACTTATTACCCGTTATTCCTTTTTTTTCAGAAACATTTCGGTGCATTTGAAGGAATGTCTATATGTATATATTTTCTTATACTTGCTGTATTTCTTTGGTTTCAGTTTCAAAGGTATACTGTACCGAGTTAAAGATATGGATCTTTAAATGTGTTGCTAACAGACATGGACTTGAGATTGTGTACATTTGTTGTTCTGTGTGAAATGAATACGTAAAAAAAAAAAAAAAAAAACATGTCACCGATGCCTCTCCCCGTCTTTTTAGTAGTATGCTCGTCACTATCTATTATAGCTGTCTGGTAATTGAAAGTAAAATATGTTTAGGTGGTAAAACCCGAGCAGATGTTTCATAAAAAAAAGCCGATTTGCTTTTATGCCGATAGAAATACGTTTTTTTATTGCCGTCATTATGTTTTGTGTGGAGATTATCGCCCAATTTAAGACGCCGAACGGTGGCGAAATACCAGCGCCAGTGCATCGGGCCGAACGTGAACGGAAGCGAACGCCCGAAGTGGGAGTGACGCACCTCCTCGGGTGACCAGCTGATGCCCTGCTTGAGCCGCTGTGTGGTGAACCACACTTTGATTTGCTCCTCCGGGTGTTTGGAGGCGGCGGTGAGCCAGGACAGCTCCGCCTGCGTCGGGTAGGGGAACTTGTTGAAGGAGGAGATGAGCGTCAGGTTGTCGTCCAGGGAGGGGTTGTATTTGGTGGTGTTGAGGGGCACTGCGATCTTCGGCACCTGCGAAGAACACAACGGAAAACAAAAAAAACCCCAATCAGTAACGAGACCACAAAAAAATCTGCCTTATGAATTAATAATATGCAACTCTTTGTGAGAAAAAACCCCCCACAAATTCCAGGAAAGCTAAATATCGAATCATGATTATCTCATTCCTGGAACCTTTTTACAGCCATCGATTCAGCCTTTTGTCAGTAAAAGACAAAGGAAAAAAATAAATGGTATCATGGTTACCTGGCCCGACTCGTCAGATAGAACTTTACCGAGTTGGAGGCAATTAGTTTGAAAACACCAAACCGGCATTGGAACTTTTAATTGGATATAAATTGCTTTCGAGGAAACGGTGTTGGGATCCAACTAGAAATAATAACCAAACAAAATCTTTGTCAGGCTTTGTTTAAAAAATAAAAAAAATAAAAAAATGAATTCAAAGTGGCAATTTGAT
Organism: Blennius ocellaris; assembly: GCF_963422515.1. NCBI lineage: Eukaryota > Metazoa > Chordata > Actinopteri > Blenniiformes > Blenniidae > Blennius > Blennius ocellaris. Next base: position 26,520,118 of record NC_137657.1, on the reverse strand, counting down.
ATCTTGAGAAATCACCTTCTTTCTATTTTATTAAGTCTTATTGATGCATGGTGACCCATACATTCATACGGGACAAAGAGTCTCACACCCTGCTCTAATCTAACATTCCTCTTTAATATTGATCAATGACAGAACAGGGTTACCGTTCACTATAATGCAATTTCAAGGCAATGTAATATAAAACAACTTATCAAAATTCAAAGAAATGTTGTATTGTGGATATTTTTTGTGCAATTAGTACAGTGGGATTTGCATCTTTATCATAATCTGTGTTGGTCCAACGTCCAACAGTACTACATTCAGGAAAGTGCTATTAAAATGTTTCTCCTGCAATAGCCACTAGGCAGCAGTGTTGTTATCCATCTTCTGTCATTTCTTCCACAGAGGAAGTTGGTGAGACAGGAAGTCAAGCCAAGCTGTGCTCCTGAATAGGAAAACTCACGGCTGTGGACATACAAATTACAAATCTACGGGTACGTCCCAATAGTCACTCCTATCGCCTTTCCTATCCACTTTTTCTTAACCCCCAAAGTGGCGGCCATGATAAGGAACGATAGAATTCCCAATAAGCTGAGGAAAGGAGGCTCAATGCTTCCTTTGTAACCTCCTTTAGCCGAGGAAACAGTGATGTTTCCTTTATAACCTCCTTTAGCCTAGGAAACACTGATGTTTCCTTTATAACCTCCTTCAGCCAAGGAAACACTGATGCTTCCTTTACCAAAGGAGACCAGATCATGCTGCCCCACAATTCCTTGCGGCGACAACATTCAAAGGGACCCGCTCATCCGAACGTTCAGGGAAACTCATGATGATTCAATGCAGATCATGTTAAGTTACCAACGCAATAATCCGCCTTGAACAATTTTAAATAAATCTAAAACCCAGATCCCAACAATGAATGTTTTGCGGCTGTTGTAAAACGAACACAGTAAAGTTTCTGTGCAGCCTCTTCTCAGTCTGCTTGGTTATTTAATCACCCGGCAGCCGTTTTAGGTCCTCGTAGCCTTAATTTCAATTCAAACCTTGTGATTATTAGAGATCATATCAGTGGTTAGAGGCACAGGGGAAAGCATTATAAATGCACTCTTTGTAGTCCATTTTTGGGGAATTTTTTTAAAAATTATTTTTACCACGGCAGACGTCACTAATCTGCTCCAGCGGCGGGTTATTATTACATCACCTAGCGGAAGCGTGGCCGGATTGTCAAAACGACGAGATCGCTTTTTCCTAACTCCTTTAGGAAGCCTCCTAACACCTTTCCTGGCTAAATCCACTGTTTATGTAGCGTAAGCCCCAATGGTCATGTTTGCACGACAACATTTCAAATGAAAATGCTTTGCTTTTGCATTTTCGTTTTATAAACGGTTTGTGTTTACACGTCAATGTTTGGAAAACGATGTCTGTTTACATGGAAACGGCAGAAAATCTGAAAGATTTGTCGTTAGCATGCCAGGTCTTAGGTTGGCGCCCTTTGTTTTTTTGAAATGAAACCATACACACGCGCATGGAGAACAATACTTCATAAACATTAACGATGGCTAATATACGGATATTCATTAGGACAGGCAACCAAGTCGGATTGCTATTCTGGTTGACGTTTAATTTTAAAGCTAGGAGAATGTGGACTGGGAGTCACGACACTCTGGAGGCCGCCATTACCGTTATTGTCCATCTGTCCAACTGTCCAGTAGCAGAGTTTTCAAAAAAAAAAGTTGCATTTTCCCTCGTTTACTCATCTTTTTTTTAACGACAGAGTCGTAGCATTTTTTTGGGAGAAGTTCCACCTTGGAAGCCAAATAATGCCACGAGAGTTCTGCGTTTTCACTTTCACTTTCGACACAGTGGTGTGAACGGAGCCTAAGCTTGCAGCTGACAGTATCTCATGCGGTGCTCCTCACCTGGGTGTAGTTTAGAGGCCGCTGTAGGGAAGGCATGATGTGAGAAAGGCCGTCGGCTTTGAGGAGAGTCGCCTCGGGGATGATGACCGTCCCGTTCACGTTGAGCGCCGTGATGGGCTTCTTGGAGAGATCGGGGGCCAGTTTACCCAACTGACACTCAGTCCGTTTGATGTCCGACGACGACACTTTGGGTTTTCCCATCTTGACCGCTGTGGGCTTGCTCGGCGGCAGAGAGCCCAGCTCCTCGGCTTTCCCCGACGCGGCGGCGGACGTGTTGTAAATGACCGCGCTGTTGCCGCAGCCTTCTATTGTCTGTTCCAGGATTGTCTGGCTGTTCATCTTGATGCGCTTGAACTTGAAATTGCTCTCCCCCGGGTGACACCGCTCGTTGTGCTCCGTCAGGGTGTCGAACTTCTTGGTGTTGAAGTTGCAGACGGCGCACAGGTACAGGGGGTTGAGGATGACGTTTGGGTGGTTGGCGTCTACGTGTTCTTTAAAGGTGTTGAGATTCTGCGTGGAGAAGGGGCAGTATTTGCACTCGTAGCCCCCCTGCTGTCTGCGCTGGGACTTGGACGGGTCCGGAGGCTCTGCTGCTGGTTTGTCGGGAGCTGCGGGGAGGTCCGTGGCCTTGGCTGTTAGATCCAAGTCCATAGCTGGCTCTGGCTGTGTTGGCAGATCGGTATCCATAGGTCCCGTCTGAACGTGGTTTTCTGTTGTTGTCTGGCAAAGGATGAGCAGAAAGACATTATAAACAGCCTGCAGACATCAAAACACGACTTGAATCATCCACAAGATCTACGAGTTCAAACGCGGTATATGCCCACTGAGCAGCATTCAGACTAAAAATCAAGCCAAGTCTTTTTTTTTTCTTTCTTTTTCCTGAGGACAAGATGAGAATGATAATGACATTTTTGTGCAAAAATAACAAAAATCAGAAGTTAGAAACCTTTCTGTTAATAGTGCAATCAAAAGCTATTATCAATCCCGACTGCTACAAATTGCTCCTGTTTGGATTTGTGAACACTTTACCACCAGGCACGCCATTTTGTAAAGAGATAATTTTTTTTTTTTGTTGACACGCCGCCAGTGTACCTCCATCCGCTGCGTCTCCTCTGCGTCGTCATCGTCCAGCTCCACCATGGTCTGCTCTGGCCGGATCATGCAGGGAGTGGAAGCCTTGCGTCGGCTGGACATGATGGCGGTGGACGCCGTGTCCGTCCCAGTGAACAGCACCCCCTCGCCGCGTGCTTGCGCTTGGCCAGCGAGCGTGTGAGGGAGGCTATGGCTGAGGCTCCCGGGATGCACAACTAGGGTGTAAAGTCTCTCCGGCGCTGACGTGAAAGTCGCTGGGGTTGCCTCGGAGCAGAATGCAGATAACGGGCTCGGGAGGGGAGGCGAGCGGCAGGCCCTTTTTCCAGGATTGGACTCAGCAGCCGAGGAAGAAAAGAACAGCCCTCCCCTGGGGTAAGATCAGCGGATGCAGAGAGAGGAGGGCAGGGAGAGGTGAAGGTCTGGTAGCGAGGAGGTTGTTGTACCGTAGACTCGTCTGGCCACGCTGACAATGTCAGCTCCAGTGCTGGCCGAGCTCCTGGAACTGCATGACAGGATTACCTGGAGGGAAGGAGACAAGAGGGAGAGCAAGACGGATTAAAATGTATTATTAATATCAGAAATTTGTGTTTCAGGTGTTTCTTTGATGAAAACGTGTGAAAATAAAGACTTAAGCCTGTTTAAGTGCACCACAACTGTAATATAATGTTCCTCTGCATAAGAGCGAGTAGATGGACAATAACAACGTTTGTCTCAACAGTGTCATGACTCCCAGTCCGTATTCTCCTGGGACTTGCTAGTTTTATAGTCGACAGTCACTCTTAATAGCAATCCAACACCGTCATCTGTCCATACGAAATCCATGCACCCGCCATTGTTAATGTCTATCGCATGTTGTTCTCTGTGCACAAGTGTGTGGTTTCATAACATGAAAACTGCATCATTTGCAGTGTTCCTGCCTCATCCGTAGAATCGGACGTCGTTTTAGAAACGACGCTATTTCAACGCAAGACTTTCCTGAAACAATAAAGGGTGAAACGATGCGTTTTAACTTGAAATGTCGTGTAAACAGGCCTCGGTACAAGCTGCTCAATTCACTCAAACCCATTTAATATGGAAATTACAGGGCAGTACTTGCACCCTTCAAAAATGCCTCTGATAATGTGTAACAATCAGCTCCCGATAGGCCAGATCAAGAGCATTTTGAGTTATTTACTCCCATCGCGCCTGGAGTCGGTGGGGCAGCGGCTGGCCGGAGAGCAAACGGCAACAAAAAAGGCTCCAAAATGAAAAAAGGCGGCAGATAAACAAAGAGCACCGCACAGCAGACAGACTACATGTGGCCAGACTTGCAGTAAGCACGCTGCATTTGAAAAGAACCGAGAAACTGCAAAGAAAAGTGTAACGTGCCTCGGCTGAAATGTTGTGCAGGCAGCAACCTATTAGGAGCTCACTGCGGTGAGCTTAAGAGCAAAGGATGACCAGACACTGGAGGGTTGGAAAAAAAATAAATAAAAAAGAGCATTTCATTGCTTTAACGAGCATGTGTGGTTCCGTGCCGACACCAGGACGGGAAACCAGACAAAAACTAAAGCAGAAAGCTTTCGACCCTGCGGTGAGTTGAAACTTTAAAATGAACCTGGAGTAAAAAAAAAAAGCTGAAAATAATTGAGAGAAAAAGTGCATAAAAAAAAATGTCAACCCAATCTGGAAATAGTAGTGGGAAGTCTCGAGTTATTAATTTCATCCAGCCATTCACAGTTTAATGAGAGGATGCATCCTAGTGCCATTTAGAGCGTGGGTCTTACCCCAAGATGATTTTGTTCCATCACAACATTTTACAGATGTCTCCCAAATGCCTCACAAGTGGCGGTAGTATTGATAGATGCAAAGAAACGTCTCATGTAATCAGTGTAAACAACTCGATGTGCATTAATCCAATCTGGAACGCAACCAGATCCAAAGCCCATGCAAGAGAAATGCTGTACAAGTTCATTTAGTCTAACTATTACATTCAAATGCTTCTTAAAACTCTTTTTTTTTTTTTTTTCACAGATCTGGTGACGACTGAGTGTTGAGCTGAAACACTTCCACTGCCAATATTATAAATTAAAACACTTCCAAGTTTTTCTGTGGGGGGGAGGGGGGGGGGTCTGTGGGCTTATTGTTAATTTCTTTCTCTCTGTAAAATCATCTTTGATGATGATGATGAATCGTTTCTTCTGGTGAACACGGGATGATGTTGTCAATTAACTTGATAATATAATTTAGAATAAATGCAAGCATGTGAACCCAATAGGATTTGATTGTTCTTTTCTTTCGTGTTGAATTTCTGTACTTTTGCATTTACGGAGCATTAATCCATCGCACTTCAGTCTGTACTGCACACGTTGATCATACTACTGCTGAGAAATTTGCAATACGTCTAATGTCTACTTTTTCTTCCTGTGAAACACTAATGTCTTTTTGAAATATTTGGTTGTATTTATGTTCCCCTGCTACTGTGCATATGATGCACGTGCTGTTCGCTTGATGTAGTGTAGTAATTATACAGAATCAAATATCACTACTCATCGGTAATCTTTTAAGGCAAATTCACTCATTTAGCATCTGAAATACAACAACTTTTACTTCTGTGAAAGCTGAACATGGAGACGGTCTTCAAGTTTTGCATCAGTCTTGTAATAGCTCCACTGTGGAACTCAAACAAGAGCAACGGCTTGTTTATGTACGAAAACAGAAAAAGTTCTCTCACAAGATAAACTAAATGACTGGTAATATGTTCAATACAGGAGTTGCCATGTAAAGCGATGAAGTGTGCTTACTAATAATTAGAATAAATTCACACGGCGGGAAAGAGTTGACATTTTATTATTTCAAGCTTGACTAAAGTGCTCCTCTGGAGTCTATTTATGTCCAGTTTGATAGTGTGGCTTGTCTGCAAATGTGTGCAACTGACAGGTTCCGCTGCCGTCGCTGAGACAAGTTGTCCTGAGGAATATTGACTGATCATAAATCAAATAGCAATGCCGAGAGGGAAAGGAGTGGGCAACCACAGATAAACCAGCTTCGCATATACATCCTTGGTAAGAAGATGAAAACAGAAGGCTGACTTATGTGGGTTTTTCATCAAGAAACGGCAATTAGTAAAAAGCCGATGGCGGGCGAGCAGGGGAAACTTTTCAACACAGATATTTTAACAAGTAGAGAGAGAAAGAGCGTTTAAAAGTCAATTGATATTCTGGAGGACTGGCGCTGGAGCTTCATACTCATATTCACATGAGTAAAAATCAAATGAGTCGATGCGGCGGCGGCGGCACTCCTCTATCAGGATGTAATGAGCTTCCATAAAACCAAGTAAGCGCTGAAGACGAGTTCGGGATTAACGTCGTGCGTGGACGACGTGGCGACATCGCAGGTGAGCATTTAAAAGTGTGCGACCTTCAGGTCCCCCCTCTCCGTCAGCTCCGTGGCTGGTTGTGATAATGTAAAAGTGTCGCACGCTTAAATTCCAAGCCCCTCCGACAGCCGCGCATTCATCAAAGGGCTCGGTGCCCTTCAAGGCCCGAACGCTGTCACGGAGCTCGTCGACTCATTGTCCCGAGATATCTCAACTCCTCAAACAACCCACTGAGGCGTCATTAGAATGCAGGCTCATTACCATGGCGTCGCTATAGCAACTGTGGACGTAGCGCTGTAGTCGAGTGGCAGCTACATCCGTGACAGTGACAGGGGCTGTATACGAAGGCGTCACTCCGCAGTGTGGGACTGTGTCTTAAGTGTTGTTTGGAGCGACTAAAAAGAAGATTCTCTGGGTAGGATGAATAAATACGAGTCTGAGTGTGTGTGTGTGTGTGTGTGTGTGTGTTTCTGTGGCCTGTGACGGTACGTTCCTGCAGGATGTGTGCGTGCGCTGGTGCATTTCTTCCCGGAGCTTCTTGTACTCCACTCACAGAGAGCGGTTGGGGGGGAAGGTCAAGGAGCACTCGCGAGGAGGTGGCTCGACTTCCACGGCGCGAACGACACGAGAGCAAAAGACTCCCCCCGCTCCCAAAATCCCTGAACTCTTCTTGTCGCCGCTCTTGAATCCAGATTGCATTTAAACACCGGCGCTCACAAAAAGTGTCAGAGCCACGGCGGCGGAGTCGATCCCATTAGTGTGCCACTCAAGTCTCCGCGGCTCTCGAACCCGGCCTTCCCTCAAAGATCCAGACGTGTGGCAAACATCTGGCACGCGGGAGTGGGAGATGCATCTGTCAGCTGCATGTGAAGTGTCTCTTCACGTGGCCTGCCCAGCTCCCTGCCGCCTCGCTGCTGAAACAGCCCCAACACTTCAACTGTGAGCGGAGTCGAGGAGGAGAACCGCGAAGCCGGAGCTGGACTTCTACCTCCCACTGCTGTGAGGAACCCACACAAACTGAGCGGAGACGCGATGAGCAATCCCATTTATGCAACATCTGTATTAGTATGTTATGGCAACTTCGCTCGGCAGTTGCTCTGCATTGACAAATAGTTTCTTATTGAAGCTCAGTGGATGGAATCTGATTCTGGTTAGCATACTAACAAAGTGCATGCTGAATCGTTTCTTAAAAGAGAAGTGATCACAACCAGTGTGGTGCAACTGAAAATCAGTACTTGATTAGAGCCTCTTTACTTTTTTTTCTTTTTTCAAAGGGTAGTGCAGTTTGAATGCTCCTGGGAATAATAAATGCCAGCAGCCAGGGTTCATCCAAAACTCTTTAGAAATGTACTTGAATCACATGAGGAGCCCTTTTTCAGTTCATATAGAACTGATGGCAAGAAAAACATCATGCTGGTTTTTGTTTCCTTCATTCTCCGTGTATGAACCTGCCTTTCTCTTCATTGTGAAATTAGAAAGATGTGTTCGTATGCATTGTCTTTTGCTCTCTCTTCTCTGTGCTTTTAAATCAAGATTCCTTCTTAGAAATTAATGGGGAAGAGCATTGCCCTAACCCCCAGATTCTTCACTCATTAACGACCTGGTGAAGTTAGACATCAATTAAGATGCTGTAAGCCACGTTTACACGATGTAGTAAGCACGACATGCTACGACAGTGAGTGGCTGCTGTTGGTCGTTTTTGTTTGGAAAACACACATGTGCACAGAGAACAATATGCAATAACCATTAACAATGGCGAGTACACAGGCACTCGTACGTACAAACAAAGAAGCTATTGTTCATTTACTCGCTCTTGTGCAGAAGTACGATTTACTATGGTGGTGGCGGCATGCACAGTAGCAGCGTTTCCACCGTCTGCATGGCGACGGAGCACAAGCGTTTCCAGAAAGTAGCGTTTTCCACCGTTTACGAGACGATGGAGTCTTGACCGTTGTCGAAAAAAGTTGCAACGAGATTAACAAGGTGATTGTTCTACTAGTAAGCAGAAGTTTAGGGAAACGGTAACTGATAACGCCACTATTTCCATTAATTGCACAAGCAGTAACAAGTAACGAGATCTTTGAGCAGAAGCCAACACACAAAGAAAACTTTTACACACCACCTTGCACAATGCAAACACGAGCAGGTCTGCAGTTTGAGTCGCCGCAGTCAAGTTGAACACGTGTGCCGGCGGCCTCAGACAAAGACAAGCGCCTGTGTAATTACTGACGAACACAGAGGGTGCACCGGCATCGGCGGCCTCTTCCTCTCGCTGCGCTATCGTTTCCAGCGGAGGAGGGAGGGGTGGCGCTCCCGCTGCCTCGGCTCGGCACTCGGGGAGCCCTGAATGCCATCATGGGAAAAACAGAAGAGCGATTAATAACCACGGCGATGCGGAGCGCGACGCGGCAGTCACTCAAACTTCAAAATAATACGTTTAAGACGGCGCTGCGGACGGGCTTCTGTGTTTGTTCTTTTTAGACTGAAAATTAATGAGACTGTCTGGGGTCCTTGAAAGAAGATATTCTTCTCGGTCTGAGCTGCGTGATTACTTGGCTGTTAGACGTCTGAGCAGAAAAGAAAAGCGCCGGTCGGGCTGTCTGGAGTTTCCCCACGTGACATCTTCGACTTCGCTCTCAACGCCCAAAAATGTTAATTAATGGCGGACTCTGAGCTCGGACCTGCCCGCTTTCATAACCTGGGTCAAACGGTCAGCCTCCCACCTGTTCGTTAGTGTGTGTAACCTCGCCGGCCCGTCAGCCTCGGTGTGCAGAGCGAGCTCGGCGCCGGAGCCACAAACTCCCCACTGTCTGGATGCTCATTAAACTTGTATGAATACTCAGCCTGGCAGCCCCTTTGCCTGCCCGTCTGTCTGTCTGTCTGTCTGACTGTGGTGCATTAGATTTGCGGAGCCCTCCCTTCCGAAGGAGTTTGGTCCAACGCTGCCAGGCAGTGAATGCATTTATCAGCCGTGGCAGTAATCAGTTTAAGCGACACGCAGGCATACATACTGGGAGAGAACACAGGGGGAATCACTACAAATCCAGCGTGCCACTGAGCCTGTCTAATATATGAAGACAGACAGATGATCTAATATGACAGAAACATAACGGCTGCTATATGGGAAGGACATCCATCCAGGCGGCAGTGAGGAGGGAATGGCGGTGAACAGATGAGTCACAGCAGCACGCTAAACTCGGCTCCTATTTCTGGGTGTCATTAACGTAATCTCAAAGAGTGGCGGGGGATAAAAGAGTCTCAGATAGCGCTTACAAAAACTGGCAGTTTGGAGAAGCGGTGGGATCCTCTGATTGCCCATGTGTTTGGTCGAAAAATGATCCATCGGGAGGAAATGATCCGGCTGCCACCTTGTCAATACGTGCACCTCTGGCTAACCTTGAATGACGCAATCTTACATAAATGGCCAGCTATAGGAACTGATACAGTAAGGTACTCAGTACCTCAGGTAATAATGTTGTGTAACGATATATATAAAGTTACATAACAGAACCAAACTGTGCAGGTGTAGGGGATGTTTGCTCTGTAAAACAATAGGTCTGAAGCCACAGCCCTCCACTAAACACGATGCAGCCCCAACAACTGAGAGAATCTAACAATAGCGGCAACACGGCCAACGAGACCACGAAGAGTCTGCGGGCGTCCAGTCGCACAACACAAAGGCGTCTGAATGGCAACCTCGGCAGTTCCCGCACTTGAAGCCAAGCATGAAGTACAAAACCAGCCAGTCGCACTGGAGCACAAAAAGTAACCAGCATGCCTTGAAACCACGGGCCGTCCCAAAAACGGACCCGGAACAATGACTCCACTTTGTAACTTTGACGAAAACTCCAAAGCTCAAATCACTCATTATCGTAGGGCGAGAGCACGAGGGAGTGCGCTCGCCGCCTTGCTGTACTGGGGTGTGTTCTGCCTCCTTCGCTCTTGTTTTTGGAGTGCCGTTTTCCCTCCTGACTGCTCGTTCCACAAGTCAGCCACTGCAGTGAGAGGAGGACAACGTGCGTGTGTGTGTGTGTGTGTGTGCGGACAAAAGCAGCACCACCATTAATACAACGTGTCCCAACAGGAGGAGGGGGGGGGAGAGGCAGGATTTCGGACCGTCGCAGAATTAATTTAAATCTCATCACGCGGCTCCTCTAGAGCAAAGCAAAGTGCTGCACTGTGAGTGCCTGCTATGTTCTGCATAGCAACAGAGCAGCGCTACTTTTGCTGGGCTGGTACAAAGACTAAATGTGGATCCAGACGACGGCTTTTTACCACATTTCCAAAAAAACACAGTAACTGCTTGATGAATTTCCGGCAGGACGCCAACTGATACAAAGCTGCAAGACGTAACCAAAAAAAAAAAGGACATAATGTACGAATAGCACGTTTAACGCAGAAAGGTCGAGTCAGTAATCAGATTAAAGAGTTTCTCAAGCAATTATTCCAACAGCTCAAATGAACTGTGCCGGTTTTCGGGTAGCAGACAATTTTTTGGGGGACTTAACCTGATTTGGGATGTGGTTCATTCCAAATCATTGAGTACCAGATGTGATCGGAATCCCTCCTGTCTGTAACCCGTCGCCATAGCGATGCTCAGGAACGTAACGCAGTGACAACTCACCTGACGACTTCTGTACATTATCAGTAATGTTTCAAGTCAATTTAGTATCGACTCAGCCGACATTGCATCTCAAGTAAAAAGGTTGAAAAAGTGAGCCAGAATTCAAAGTTTCGCCTGATAAAAAAAAAAAAAAAAAGAAAACATAAGAAAAAATATTCTGATACCTATTCTAGAAGTGTTTGTTTTTTGGGCGGTGCGGCGCCAAGTCAACCTCACACTTCGTATGACCTGCCACTGGATCCACGAAATGCAACCGGATGTGTAGTTTTTTTTAGGTTTGAATGCTTATTTTTGTTCTCTAATAGAAAACTTGAAAAAAGAAGAGTAATTGTAGTGGTGCGAAGGATACACCGATCCACCTTTTTTCACTTCGGATTCGACCCAGACACCTGAATTTGGATATCTGCCGATAAAGTTATTATCTATCTATCTACCAATACTATTCAGATACCAGAGCCGTTTGGTTTAATATCCTTATTGTTGATTTTATATGAGGTCATAATAAATCCCTCTCCACAGGAAAGTATGAAATGTTACAATGCAACTTGAGGTTCGTATAAGGAAGAAAAGGAAGCATTCAAACCATTTTTGACAATTGGACAATGTGGGGGTCTGTGTGACATCATCATCATCTCATAATAAACTCATTATATTTCTAAAACCTCAGAATCACTTTATTAATCCCTGGGGAAATTATTTAGCAACGCAGCACAAACAGCAGAGTTTCCTGTTTTTACGCGATTGGGACTATTTTCACAGTTTTGCGTGGCTTCACAGAGGTGTGAATCCCCTGCTGACAGAGTGAAGGAGCTGCTTTTCGTCGCTACTATAGTGCCGTTCTTCTCGGCGAGCTGAAATCCATTCCACATTTTGTAACCAGCGAGCCAAGCAACTAGCAGGGAAATACTTGTGGACTCATTTCAGCAAGAGTAAATCAGACGAGGCTTCATGGATCGGAAATATGCGCAGGTCGGATCGGAGAGTTCCGATCGGTGAATTACGTTGGTATCAGAACCCGATACCGATATTAGATCGGATTAGCCCCCTCCCCAGTACTGCTTTCACATGGTATTTTACCCACGACAGTAATGGGCAACACAGTGGAGCCGTGACGGGAACTGTTGCCCCACAGGAAAAAGACCCAGTTCCAGTTCTATCTAGGAGGCTATGTTGTCCCGGATCCTGAGCAAGTTTCCTCTGGGTACTCCCATAACGCAAAACCATAAATGTCATGTTATTGCGGGCTAAAAATTGGGCTTATGTGTATATTGATGATGGAATTAATACTTGTCCAGTCCACACCACGCCTTTCGCACAAAGTTAGTTTGGATATGTTCCTGTTCAAATGTTACCTTGATGAGATTAGAGAATATTATAGAGGCGTACACTCCTCGTCTCGCAGCAGCTCAAAATACCTGATTGTAGAAAGTTTTCTGTTCCAGTCCCTTATGATACTTCCTCAGATTTACACATGCTGAAGCAGAGATACTTTGCAGATCATGATATCACTATACAACATCGGAAAATGTATTAACCAGTTAACCAAGCATTTGCATTTTTTTTTTTTGCTAACTATTCGGGAATCTACCCCGGTGACTTAACTACCCGACCTTAATAGGCGTGTCTATCAGGCTTATATCTCATTTAATCCAATTTAAGTTGGAGTGAGTCCCTTAACAAAGAGAGACACACAATCTCACACACACACTGACCCAAATGTAGAGTGATACACTAATGTCAAATGCATGTTTTTCCATGCTTAAAACACACACACACAATGGGATTGCTGCTCAACAAATATATTTGAATAAAATAAATATACAAAGCAAACAAGGTTAACCTTCGTACATAATTTGTCAACAACAGCTCTTAAAGTGCAAGCAAACTGTGTCACTTTCTTTTTTATTAAGATCAGCACTCCCCCCCCCCCCCCCCCCCCCCCCCCCCCCTACTGCATTTTCTTTAATCTTCTAAAGTTGCAGGGACTTCGGCGCCATCGCACAGCCATCAGCTTTTGTGACAAGTCGCCAAACTTTCATGCAGAAGTTCTGGGAAAGCGGCCTGCTCTTCACTGCCGCGACCTTATTCGCTCCAAGACTGTAGGAGACACAGTGGCCCACATAGCGCACCGCTGCGAACATCGTCAGGGAGGACTCTGCTGCATTCCATCAACAATCTCGTCTTCTATTCAATCCGTTGTGCACAGTTTCTCTCGCTCGCAACGTCTTGCTTTGGAATCACCGCGCTCTCCCCGGCACACGTGAACCGACTGCACCGTCAAACGCACACACACACACACACACACGAAAGGGCGAGCTATAAAAATATCCAGGTGTCACCCACTCTGCGGCTGATGGTCGTGTTACTATGGTAACGCCGTAACCACAGGAGAGCATGCGTGAGTGTGCGCTTGCATCCAGGAGCAGAAACCCTGCAGGGGTCAATGAGTGTCACTACGGCAGAGGTGTTCTAAAACCCAAATCGACTTTCGCTTTTCTGGCGCGATGTTTTGTTCAGACTGGGGAAGCAGCGACTTTATACGAGCCGCAAACAATTTTACGATGACAGAGCTAGAAATGTTAAGTCTGACAAACTATGTCTTCTGGCACAACTTTATCACACGGACAGATGAGAGAGCGTTACCTTCACGGTGCCGTTGACCTCTTGAATATTTCCACAACCAAACAGTCAGTTGTTGCCCAGCATTGAAATCAAAATGAGCCGTTTCACAAACGTGAGTCACGCTACGGCAAATCCAGGCTTTGGTCAGCCTTGGCAGTCAGAAATGTGGCCGGCGCAGACGAACGCCAGTACAACATGACCTTGGTGACGAAGGCCCACGCGTCAGTATTTGTTTAAAACGGGTGGCGAGAGCCGGGAAAGAAACGCAGTTGGGGGCATATCGGGTCAATGTTATAGAGTTAGGGTCAACTTTATGCAACATCTTTTTTTCCTCGGGATACTTTGCTCATCACTTTACAAATCATGACCTTTGTCACCATAGTGACCCTGTTTCTGACCGTCTTTCATGGGGAAGGTTTAGTGTTGGACCTACCTTAACGTTTAATATGTTGAAAAAAAAAAAAAAAGTTCTCATTTACTATCTTGTCACAAGAAAGCTCTGTTTTTACTTTTCTTTGTTTTTCACAACAAGCATGTATTTCCCAGTAGTGCTACCAGTGGAATCGAACTGTGAGTAGAGCAAAGAATAAAATTCCAAAGTGTTTTTCAAATAAAATTCAATAAAACTTCCCTATGGCGGCAGTTTGTTTTCTACAATTCAATAACAACTCTTGGTTTCTGTCCATTCAGATGCCGAGCTTTGATTACGGAGAGGCAAAAATCAAGTGTAGGATGGTCTTCTCGGTCTCACGGTTACTGACGCAAGTGAGGCTTTGTTCGAGACAAAGAGAGAGTTGGAGCCAGCTTAACAATTCATTTTTTTTTCTGGCCGAGAGCCAGTCCTTCAGCAGTAAACAACCATTATGGTCCGGGTCAAACATGACTCTTTCCCAAACTAGCGCTTGTTTAATTCTATTTTCAAAACAGCAAAAAGATCTTTTTTAGGGCGCAGACACTTAACCAAGAAATAATATCTACTTTCGGAGTTATGACAGTTAGGATGAAGGTCCCATAAACTCAGGTTACCACCAAGACATATGAGGGTTATTTACCAAACTTTATTCCAAAGTTTACCACCCTGCATGTAATCACATCGCAATATTGTAAAGGCGATAAAGGATTGGTATTAAGTAGCTGCTTTACGTGCATGAAAAGGAGAGAGGGGTTTTTACCCCCCCCCCCCACCCCACAAAGTCCACAACAGAGAACCAAAAGAGTGCTTTGTGTTCGATTTGAGCTTCTGTGTCCCGTGTGGCTGGATTTCCCACCCGTCAATCTCTGCCTGCCCTGCAGTGGGTGTGGCCTGGGAGCCGTCCTCAGCCGACATCTCATTGGCCATTGGCTGATGGGCGGGGATGTCTCTGAGCTCCGTCAGTGGCGTGACGTGGTGCAGTGCAGAAGGCCTCCCAGGGAAGCTCCCTCTCTTTTTCACCCTGCTCCCTTTCTCACACACAAACACACTCACACACACACACACACACACACACACACTGCACACACACCTTGGCCGTCTCCTGTTTCTCATTCACGCTGCTCAGACATTCTGACTCTTGTGTCTTCTTTCTGTTCTTTGTCAGTCTTGGCTCACTCAGTGTCACCCGCTCTCTCTGCGACACCCCTCGTTTCGGCTTGAATTTCCAACACGTTAAGCACCGTAGACGTGCATTCAGGTGTGTTTATCTGGGCTTTCCAAGGGAACTATCCGGCGACATCCTATCAGGTGCACCATTTCAGACGCCCGATCGCTTCGGGGGACACATGAAACTATTGTACACAAGAACAACGCTATGACCCTTTGTGTGCTTTACCTGGAAGTGCTGCTGCTGGGCCGAAGACTTCCAGGAATCCAAGGTGAGTCATGAACAACTGACGATGAGAATGATTTATATGTGATGCTTTCGTTTCTCTTACTCAGTGCCATTCAATTGTCTCGCAGAATCTGTCACAGCACACATACTTTCTAAGAATTTGTTGATTTCATGCTGCCGCCTCCGTCTGTCCCCACGAAAGTCCTCTCTCACGACCCCATTAACTGTCCGCTGCCCTCCATCCCGCGCTCCTTTCCAGCCCCACCTACAGGTGATGAGCTCATCTCCACGGTTGCCTTAGTCACCTAACAACACGTCTGAGGAGCCGGCGGGGAGGAGGACCCGAGCCGAGAAGCAAACCCACGGCGTCGGTGCCGTCGCCACAGAAAGCCAAGTTGAACACGGCTGGCCGAGATGACAACAACCTCCGTCCCCCAGCCGGCGATGACTCATTCCAGAGCTTCACCAAGAGAATGGACGGCCATGACACAGTGCAGGACTGGATGCTGGAACATGGATGTGTGCAGGCGACGCACATGGTGATTTGGAAATGCTGTTTTAAGCCACTGCAGGTCATCCGGGGCGACTCTAAAAGTATCTGGTAAACATCGGAGGATGTACAAACATACGGCCCAAAAAAATTAAATAAAATGTTTGTTACAAATGTGAATGTTAAAAGAACATGGATAGATCACGGAAGTGTTTGATCATCAGTAAGAGTTTGGATTAGAGCCATCGGGATGTGCAATGGTGGGAATCGAGGGATCTTAAACACATCAGACGACGAGAGCTATAACTTGATATTGAACAATATCATGAAAAGTAAATCCTCGTACGCTAAAATATAAAATACTTCAAGCTCCACAATTTAATGCAATGACAACCTAAAGATCCGCCAACTGATTAAAATGCCTGATATGAACTTCAGAAATCCAACAGTAACACATTTATATAACGCAAAGGAAACCACATTTGTTTATCAAAAGGGAAAATAATATTTTCCATCCTTGGCCACTGTGTCTTACAATCTGGCCTCTTTAATTAATCCAGAGAAAAATCCAATGAGAAGCTAAGCGGAGCTGTGCGCTCAGTATTAACTCACCTGCTACAGTTACAATGACTGAATGACAAACCCTTCTGAAAAAGTCTGAACTGTGTTTTTGGTAATTAACACAATATGCAGTCAACCTCACTGTACTTCAGTGTATTGATTTTGTTTCTTACTTCCAACCAAGTGATCCTTGAAACATGCAAAATGCTTAATCACTGCAGCACCACTCCAATCAAGTGCCGAATGAAATCCAGAAGGCAGAACCGTCCATAAAGTTACTTTTTCTTTAAAATAATTACATTTTGTTTACAACAAATCCATCTCATGGCACTTTGACAGAACACTGAGTCTTTCTACATTAGCTTTAAAAAAACACATTTTGTTTTCTAACAAAGGACCACTGACATAATGTCTGATCGAAAATACCAACGTAAGTGTTCTATTTACCACATCATAACTGATTCTACAAAGTTGTAACGAAGAGTTAAATGAGAATTAAAATGGAGATCAACATTTCCAATTCTTCCAATCCAGATTTCTGTCTAAGTCAAACAAGTTGGGACAGGACTAAAAACAGGTTCGAAGAAAAAAATGGACAAACCCAAATGACAAGAAGTCAAGTCAAAGTCAGCTTTATTGTCTTTGAAAAATCCAATGAGAAGCTAAGCGGAGCTGTGCGCTCAGTATTAGAAGGAGCATTTCTGACTATGTTGTATTTGACTCTATATAAATAAATTTTAATTGAATTGAATTGAATTAATTGACTAATTTGGTTCATTGGCAACATTAGAACACACCTTTAAATAGGATAGTCTCTTAGATGGGCGCGTGCTCACTAATCTGCATCTAAATATTGTGTAACGATTGACAGATTCCAGTAAATACAGTGTCTTGTATGATCTAATATTCAGAGAAGCTGAAGGTCGGATCTAACTCTTGGTAATTTCATGTTAACCAGACACGTCAAAAACAGGCATGATCTTCCAATGAATTCTCAGGAAAAACCTCCAGAATTCAATGTTTGTGAAGTTCGCTATGCAATCCATGAATGCGAGTGAAAGTGGCATCATGTAACGGCCAAAATGTGAACACATCCCAGAAACACAGTAGTCTGAAACCTGCCAGTGAGCCTGTGCCCCTACTGTTTTTAATGCATCTGTATGTACTGCCAGGTGACCTCTCCTGCTGCACAAACATCTACCTATGGGTACCAATAAAGTCACCTTTGACCTTTGTCGTCTCTCACCAATTCTCTCAGGCAAACTGTTCTACAGTTAGAAGTGTCAAAATGTGAAATTGCTCCTGGAAATGGTCGACTTTGTGTCGCGCAGACTGAAGAAGAGACGAACTCTCCAGCTGTGGACAGAGGGCAGATCAGAGGCCTTCGTCTATGATTGTATTAGTGTCTGTTGAGTGGGCAGCTTGCACACCTGGAAAAGGCTCAGTCAATGCCACGAAGCACGTTGAGATTCTGGAACAACATCTCTGTTAAGGGAGGGCTTGCAATATTTTAGAAAAGACAACGTTCAGCCACATTCTGCGCCCACCAGCACAGCTTAGGAGAACATGAGTCTCGGTGCTGAACTGGACATTCGCCGACAGAAAACATTCGGTGCACCGCGAATGAAATACTCAATAATAAAAGGCCCAGAATGACAACATGATCCCCAAACTCCAGAAACGGGTATCCTCACATCCCAGATAGTCACGGTTAAAAGAAGACTTTATCAGTCTTTCCGTTCCTGGACTTTCGGAGCTATGCACCGATTCACATTCTCGCAAAGAAAAAAGCTCTTTGAAATGATTAACCTGGCAACACAACTGGAGACAGGACTGTCGTCTGGATTTAATTGGAAAATATCAGATGTCCTTATT
Organism: Blennius ocellaris; assembly: GCF_963422515.1. NCBI lineage: Eukaryota > Metazoa > Chordata > Actinopteri > Blenniiformes > Blenniidae > Blennius > Blennius ocellaris. The sequence goes on along the minus strand of NC_137657.1, from coordinate 26,501,790 downwards.
CAATAAAAGTGAATTATCACAAGTAGGTTACGATAATATAGGCATCACCTGTAACCGTCTGTCTTCTATGTCTGCTTTGTTCCAATGCCAACCTATTAAGAACTTATTATCCAAAGCAATTCAACCTTTTTCAAGTCACCAAGGTTCAAACACGAGGGAGATACAAGGCTGTATATTATTCATAGATACCACCACCTGTTTGCTTCTATTCATAACAAAAACGAGAAACCGGATTTCTCAGCAATAATTTATTTACCGGTAACTTTTTTTCTGCTTTGAATTTGCAGCGATGATAACATGAGTAAAACCTATTTTGGGAGGACTGGCACATGCAGCACATGGTGGCGAGATGGTCATCAATGACAAATCACATTAAACTCTACCGAGCTTCACTAATCGTCAGAAAGCACAAGCAGCCTCAGATCTTCATGTCGCGATGTAACTGGAGGTGTGATTTTCTGTAAACTAACTTGACATCTCGACTGTAAGACAAACACACCTTTGGCTTTGTTTTTATTGAGAACAGCTTCTGTACAGACTGTCTGATTTAATCTTTCTAAACAAAAAGACATTTGTGTTTCCTCTCAATTCCTCAATTATTCTGACACCGATTCCTCATGTTTTGCGATTTTTTTTTTTCTTCCTCCCTTTCTTCTTGTCTTTTCACTAAGCAAATGTGACAGAAGGGTGCCCTGTTCATTTTCCACCCTCTGACTGCAGTAAATGAATAAAACGCCTCTGGGAACGAGCGGAGCGGATCAGCTCACAGCTGGATGTTTTGGCTGTGACATTCTGAGAGGTCACACTATATCAAGAAAAGAACTCTACAGTTGGGCAAGATTGGGAGAATTTGGCAATAACACGAGGGTAGATATCGTTTTTTTTTTTTTTTTTATCACTTCTACCAAGACGCGCGTCTCACTGTAAGCAACCCCAATGATTTCAGGCTACACTGAGCATGTCTCCCCTCGTTAGAACGGCTTCCTCTTAATGTTGCCGTTACCGTGCGGTGCTTGCCGGACCAATCGCCAACTCTATGGACAGAAAGGTAGGACGCCGACATCTGTGCATTTCTATAATCCTTTGAGCAACGCTGAGGATAACAACCACCCTCCCCAAATAAATAAATAAATATAGAAACACAGGAGGACTTAATCTTGCATCTGTCAAAACTGTAAAAAACAATTGGGTAATGCTGTCCCATGTACCTGACAGTGGGCAGCAATGGGGTTTTTAAAATAATCTTTTATATTCCCACTTCTTTTCAGAAAACTGACACTTAATCTGTTTGAACATGCGAAACATTGATAATTCAAAGGTAAATCATGTATCAGTTCATATTAAACACGGCTATGATCCACAACAATCATTTCCTACATACTAATAAGACCCATCACAGCCATGTTTTTTTTTTTTCTTTTTCTCCTCTCCCTTTCTTCAACATTGTTTTGCTTTGCTCCGCGACTCGTCGTACGTACAGTCGCACGCTTTCATCAACGGGAAAAAGCAGGTAAGTGCGCTTTGATTGCAGAACCACCAGCAAAACCGATCTGGCTGTCATTCCGAATTATTCAACATCGTCTCCCATTTGGCAGATCACAAGAAAGGAACCCCCCATGTGAAGAACAAACGTGAGCCAAATTTCTCTTCACATGCAAAGAGCAAGAGTGCGTGGCTTTATGAACGCAGCCAAGTTTATCCCCAGAGGAATTACAGTAACGGGTATGACAGGAGGGTTAAACTGCTCTGTGATCAGAATCACTTACATCTTTTTACAGAGGGGCGGGTGGATTTTGGGGGGGGGGGGTTTGATCAGACAAGGCACAGAAATACAAAACATCAGGTCATCGCAGTGCTGAGAGAACATTGTCTAAGGATGACGATATTTTACAAGATGAACACCAACAGATAGAAGAAACAGCATCGACAGCAGATGGAAAACAGACCCACTGTTTAATTTTAATTGTAAAAAAAAAACACAACACAGTGTTGTGCCAATTACTCTTAAGAAATGTGTCAATGGCCTTTTGGTTGACATCCCTGATCCCTGATGCTACCACCCCTGAATATCCAACCTCGCAATCCGGTGGTACTTTTTCCCTCACCCACACTATTTACGCCACGCCTATGTTACGACATGTTCAAGTCAAACATGTTTATTCCCTTTGCACAATACAAAACTGAAGAACAGAACCCAGACACGGTGCGGCTTTAAACGTCTTCAAAATAAAAAACTGATACACTGACACAATTCAACCGTCTCCAACTGAACCTTCCTCATATAGTTTCACAATCTGTGGCGCCTGATTTAATTTGTTGTACAGAACAGTGTATATGTGTGTGGCAGGCGGTGGCAGAGCACGAGGAGCCGAAATCTGGCAGGTGGGCTGACGCTACATGGATTTCGGTATTCGGCAAGAGCTGGAATACCGCGCGGGCCATGTGAAGAAAGGATTATATATTTAACATATTTCTACATGAACAGCACAATAATTTACCATTTGTTGCAGAGCTTCTCGTCTCCCTCTCATTGTGTTAGTTTTTTTTTTGAAAGGGTTAGAGTGCAACAATTAAAAATGTGTATTCTGCACAGCACTGAACGTGTCAGAAATATCTAACTGATTTACGAAGGCAGTAAACATTGACTCGATAGTCCCCACGGTTGAATGAATAACAGGGGGAAACGCTGTATTTTACTGCTCCACAGTCAAAGAAAATGTATCAGGCTTCGATCGATATCTCAGATGACCTGAGGCATTTAGAGCGGACTATTGGATGGTGTTTAAATCTGTAGTCGGTGAGGGTGTTTATATCCAAAATGGCGTGGAACGCCTCTTAAAACAAGTTGGGAACACTTGTATCTATAAACAAACTCCCGAGGTATCAGGAGGAAAATACTAAAGGTGCCAAGCGGTTGCTTTTGTGAGGATATGTGTCTTGGCATCTCGTTATTGCGTTCGACTGTGGACGTTTTGATTTAGAAGCTCCTAATTTCGTAATGACACCGTCTGCTATTGCGGAGTTCCTGAACCACTGGGCCGTGGAGCGTTACCAGATTGTAGATCATTCACCCACACCGCACTCACGCGTTTCACTCAAGTTTTCCCCACGCATTCCCCACCCCCCTCTCCAAAAATCAGTCCACAAAAAAAATGGTTCAGTCCATGGTGAAAAAAAGTGGCAGAAAACAAAAAGGGCAAATATATTCTGCAGGGTTTAGACTCCACGGGGTCAAACTCATTCTAGGGCCCCTTCACGTGACGTTTTCAAGTGTAAACGAGAAACTCCCTGTGCGTTTTGGGTGCAAGGCGACACTGAAAACGCTCCTGAGACAGGACTGTTTGAAACAACTGTTTGAAAACGCTCTGGCTCTGTATCCGGGTAGACGGCGGACATGCTGCAACCGCACATGAGCAGCGAGGCCATAGTAAATAGTTCTTCTTGCACACGCACGAGTTAGATGGATAATCACAACAATGACACTCCAGACTGTCATGACACATTCTACTGGGACTTGACAGTTTCGTGTAATAATAATCCAACTTCCCCAACTGTCTGTGCATTCGCCATTGTTAATGGTTATAGTGTATTGTATTCAGTACAAAACAACCAACCACACCAACTCACGGCCTGGCATGCGAACCGCATGATTTTCAGGGTCTCTGCTATACACGCATGATTTACGACAGTGAAATGACAGCACAATAATGAACGGACATGCACAACTTCACACGTTTTAGAACAGACGCACGCAAATGTGATATTTTCCAAGTACAATTTCAACATGAGGCCAAATTTAAACGAGGCATCCTGCTGAAATAGCTCTTTAAATACTGTTGCAACAAAAAATGCAACAATATCGTGACTATATGCATTTGTACAGTCGTCTCACGGGATGGAATCGAAGCTCCGGCGGGACGGTTTTGGTCCACAGACCAGACAACTGACACAGATTTATTCTCAACTGACCTGGAATGTTCAATGAATGTTGCTCGAAATGATCTACGTCAGTTATGCCAAACACATTTTAGTTCATGGGCCACAAGCGGCACGACATCATCTTGAGTGGGCTGGCTGGCTGACAAAGGTCGTAATAACCTTTATATTTCAATTTAAAGGCTTTTTCTCCATTGTGGCGTTGAGTGAATATATTTTGAAAAAGCATATATCGTCGCGTAACCAGACAATTACTACTGAAAATGACTATTGCTTACCAAGGCTTACGATCTTAAGGAGAAGTTCTGGTGCGAAAGGCTCCAGAAATGAAATGTCACTTCCGATACTGATGCAACTAAAAATTCAACAACAACTGGACTATATATCTTTGCACAGTGTCTCATAGGATTGATTGGAACCTCTGGTGGGCCGGTTTGGTCCCACAGACCAGATGTTTGACACAGATTTACTCTCAACTGACATGACATGAAACATTCACCTTATCTAAAAAGGTCAGAGACCTCACAGAGAGTCAGATTCAACTTTATGCCATAAAAAAAACAAACAAAAAAAAAAATCAACGAGAAGCCAGTGTGAGATTATACATTAATGCGTGGGAATTTTCTGCAATTACTAATTTATATATAATCAAAACACGCCCTGTGTTTATTATTCAGCAGTGTGTGTGTATGTGTGTGTGTGTGTTGATGATCATCCAGAGTGTTTTTCTGA